>NC_134478.1:39184817-39257852 GCF_964194025.1 Convolutriloba macropyga | reverse complement strand
TTAAGAAACAGTTGACTTTATTCTTTATTGCATTTATAGCAGCATCGCATTTGTGAAAAAAAATAGATAGGAGAAGATTCGTTGTGTTCAATTCTCTAATTCTGTAAGGCCCATTTAAAAAAATGATTTTTGTCTATAAGTACACACACACGCACACACACAACACACACACACACACCCACACACACGTATATATATTTATTTATATATATATATATATATATATATATATATATATATATATATATATATATATGAATAAAAACTAATTTTTAAAATCGGCCTTACATAATTACAGCCTATAGAACACAAAAAATCTTTTCCTATTCATTTTTTTCATGGATGCGTTGCTGCTAGCAATGCAGCAGGGATTAAAGTTAACTGTTTCATGATTAAACTTTATATGAATAAAACGACATGTCCAAAACTGATTAGATTGTTTTTTAGAACAAAAAGTCTAGGTTGAATCAAGTTGAAAACATCAATTTGTCTTTTATACCCCACTTGTCGAAGACTTAAACGAACTCCAAGGTGTATATGGCATCCATTCATAGTAAATGACCTTAAGGAATACATAACTGAAAAAGTACATTAGCGTAACTGATGCGTTACAAAATTCAAATTTACATCGATAAGATAAATGTTTACCTCAACTCAAATTAGGGTTAACTTAAAGTAACTTTAATGCCGTTTACCTTTATTTTACCCAGAGATAAATACGATAGCTGATTAAAAGTAAAGTTACCTGAACTTTGTCTAGTGTGTATTCTACAGCTTACAAAATCACTCGATGTAACATTCAAAGTGTTACGATTTACAATAGATTTTGATACAATGACCTTCAATGCAATCCGAGCAAGATGAGGAAAACAATGATAATTAACCACGTGCTGAAACCAAATATTCATAATTTCAAACGATATTATCACATTCACTTGGTCTTTTCGAGCTTGAGATTCTTAAGCATAAAGCGTTATAATAAAGCATTTCTAAGCAAGTGATTCAAATAATGTTGCACCGCAACATTTGGTCCGCCGACAAATAGGTTAAGGATAAAATAGTCAAAGCATTAGGCACCAAAAGCATTAACTCTCTCAAAAATTTTAGCAAAAAATCTAAAAGGGGAAACTTAAAGGGGAAGTTAAAAGCGGACCCCCCACTAGATAACACATCCCCCCTCATGTTATACAAGTTGATTAACCTGTATAACAAGGTTGATTAACCTAATTCTGAGACCCGGTAAAGTTATCTAGTGGGAGAACTATATCTCAAGGGTTACAAAAACTTTTTTGTGAAACTTCGGGGAAAACAATCTCTTTCTCAGTTCTCGCAGAGAACACGAAATTTTTAGTTTAGGTTTGCTCCCCCGAAGTAATAGCACTAAGTTCGCGCGCAAAAATTGGCCGCATTTTTTGGAGGGGGGATTAAGTGAAACCCGATTTCCCATCTTTTGCGTTTATTTAGTGTGTTTTTAGCTTTCAGCACAGCAAAATCCACGAAAAAGACAAACGAAACTAATACGAATAAAGACCAGCATCAAAGACACGAAAAAAACGCCCTCAAAGGCAACAGCAAGTCAAAATGTCCAATCTTGAAATGCAGAAACGGTCGCGGGGATCACACCGCAGCGTTGCTACAAGGTTTAACAATGAGGCTGAAAATATCATGTCAAAAGATCTAGACACCATTTCAGAAGCAGACATCAACAGGCTAAATCAGGTAGCGACACTTCTCACCCGAAAGCAGAATTTTCTGGTAACTTTGAACCAAGAACTTCAACAGAACTTGACGGAGGCGGAAGCACTGGACAATGACATTCTGGAGTCCGAGGAAGTTGATTACAAGTTGACACAGAACATTGATGCGATCAAACGCTTCACGAAACGTTTTGAGGGACCTTCAACAGCAGCAGGTACTTCAACGCCATCTACTTCAACGCTCTCCGATGCTATGAGGAACTCAGCCAACATCAAGTTACCAAAACTCAATCTGCCAGTTTTTTCGGGTAATTATATGGAATGGACTTCGTTCTTTGATTTGTTCAAAGGAGCAGTCATCGACAACAGTTCTCTTCAAGGAAGTCAGAAGTTGCAGTATCTGAAAGCATCTGTAAAAGGTGATGCCGCCAAACTGCTTGCCTCGATACCAGTTACCGATCACAACTTCGACATTGCTATGAATACTCTGATAAACAGATACGAGAACAAGAGGATCATCATTCGCACACACCTGCATTCAATTGTTTCGTATCGATCACTGACAACCGATAATGCCAGAGACTTAAGAAATTTAATTGAAGCAATGGACGAACATCGACTTGCCTTGCAGAATTTGGGAGAATCAGTGAACAGTCAAGACATCTTTTTTGTTTACTTGATCAGTGAGAAGCTGCCTACAGAGACAAGAAAACAATGGTAGCTGTCTTCAAAAGGCAAGGAACCTCAAAGGTATGCAGAGCTCAGAATTTTTGTTAGAAGAACGCGCACAAGCACTCGAGGCAACTGCGCCAAATGGAGTAGGAGCGACAAAAACTCAAATGAACGGGAACCAACGACATTTACACACACATTTGGCAACTTCCGAGCAACAATGCGAATGTTGTGAAGAAACGCACAGAATTTTCATATGCGGAAAGTTCAAGAAACTTTCAGTAAGGGAACGTGCAGAGCTGATAAAGGTTAGAAAACTCTGTTTCAATTGTCTGCGACCGGGACACAGATCAGAAGATTGTAATGGATCGAAATGCAAGCCATGTGGTAGAAATCATCATACTCTTCTTCATCGTGAAAACATTCACAACAAAAACACCAATCAGCAAACAACTATTGGAACAACCAGCACTCAAGCAAATGACAAACAGAAGAACAACGCTATAACAACAACAGCAATTGCAAGAGCTAAGGATGAAAACAAGTTCACGGGAGCTATGACTCAACGAACTTCAGAAGAAGTCTTTCTTCAAACCGCAATTGTTGCCGTTAATGTTCACGGCGAGACAATTCTACTTAGGGCACTTCTAGACTCAGCTTCACAAAACAACCTTATAACTGAATCAGCAGTACAAAGGTTACAATTGAAGAAGAAAAGCAGCAACACAAAAGTTTTTGGACTAGGTGGGACTGTTCAAGACAACAAAGGTCGCGTGGACCTTCTTATCTCATCAAGGAACAGATCGTCCACTGTCAATATTAGTGCGTCAGTTTTGACAAAAATGACTGATAATCTGCCATCACGGTTCATTGACAACAGCCAATGGGAAACAGTAAAGGAGTTGGAGCTTCTGACCCAGACTTCAACAAGCCGTCATCAATTGACCTCTTGATCGGAGCATCTCATTATGAAGATATAATGATTGGTAACAATCGACTAAAGGAGCCTAACTGTGGAATAACATATAGGCTATCAATGTTCGGTTGAGTCGTTATTGGAAGGGAACAGACAGACAAAACCTATACAAACGATCTGCAGACTTTCTTTGTTTCTTCAGAGCCAGAAAATTTGCAGCGTTTTTGGGAAATAGAAGAAGTTCCAGCAGCGCAGCTTTGGACAGCCGAAGAAAAACGCTGCGATGATCACTTCAAGGAAACAACTAGAAGAAGCCCTGAAGGTCGCTTCATAGTGAAACTTCCCTTCAAAAAAGAGACAAAAGCATTGGGAGATTCACTTCAACAAGCCAAAAAACGACTCCGCAGTCTTCTATTCAGATTGGAAAGACAACCCGACCTTTATAAGAGATACGCAGAATTCATTGGAGAGTTTTTTCATCTCGGACACATGGAGAAAATTCCAACATCAGAACTTGTCAAGCCTGTCGAAAACTGCTACTATCTTTGTCATCATTGTGTGTTCAAGGAGTCAAGCACTACCACCAAGCTGAGGGTCGTTTTTGACGGATCCGCAAAGACAACAACAGGAGTATCTCTCAACGACAGACTCATGGTCGGACCAAAAATTCAGAAAGACCTTTTCAGCATTCTTGTTCGATTTCGACTACACCAAGTAGCACTTTCTGCTGATATTGCAAAAATGTATAGGCAAGTGGAATTGGACAAGGAAGACAAAGATTATCACCGATTATTGTGGAAAGATCCAAATTCAGAGGCGATTGAAACTTATCGTATGACTCGGGTAACATACGGCATTGCGTCTTGCCGAAGAAACAACAAACACTAAACTTCGTTTGTCACTAACAACTGATATGTATGTGGATGACCTACTTACAGGATGCCAAGATTCAGAAGCCGCAGAGAAGCTTCAGGACGCCATTATTACGCTTCTTGCTTCAGCAGGTTTTGATATACGGAAATGGGTATCTAGCGACTCAAAACTTGTATCAAGACTAGCTGCCACTTTCAGAGAAACGGAAGACGAGAAGATAATTGAAAGCGAAGACTATGTCATTAAGACGCTTGGGATAAGGTGGAATCCAAATCCTGATCAATTTGGTTTCACAGTAAAACTTGACAAGGGAACTCCATTTACAAAACGGCAAATCCTCTGAGAAGTTTCACGTTTATTTGACCCACTGGGATGGGTATCACCAACGACTATTCAACATAAATCCTTTGTTCAACTGTTGTGGATGGACAAACTTAGCTGGGATCAAGCTTTATCGGACCCAATTCTACAGCAGTACCTGCGACTTCGAGCACAACTGAAGGATCTTGAAAAAATTAGTCTTCAACGGAAGGTTCTCAAGCCAGCCACGAAATCAGATTTGCAGTTGCACGTCTTTTGCGACGCTTCTACAACAGCTTATGCTGCTGTCGTTTTCATCAGACAGGAGACAGACAATTTCATTGAAACAAAAATGCTTACAGCAAAGACGAGAGTTGCACCAATTAAATCAGTTTGTGTGCCAAGGTTGGAACTTTGTGCTGCTCTGCTAGGAGCTAAGCTTGTTGAGGCAGTGACAAATGCTATTAGCGATGAACGGTTTCCAACTCCGAAGGTTTTTGCGTGGTCAGATTCTACAGTTACAATCCGAGGAAATGGAAAACATTTGTCGCCCACCGAGTAGCGAAAATACAAGAAATTATTCCGGCCAGTAGTTGGAAATATGTTCCAACAGAAGATAATCCAGCGGATTGTGCTTCCAGAGGATTAGCAGCCGCTGATTTGATGAACCATAAGCTTTGGTGGGATGGACCAGAGTGGTTGCGGCAACCTGAAAACGCCTGGCCTTCACTTGACATTTTGTCACCTACAGGAGAAGAGACCAAGAAAGAAGTAAAGGTGCAATCTGAAAACGTGACAATGATTTCATCTAAAGAAGATAACGCAATTTTTTTGATGATAAATCGGCATTCGTCAATACATAAAGTCACAAGGATATTTACCTATGTCCAAAAGTTCATCAGCAGTATCAGGAGAAGAATTCAATCTTCAAAAGCGAAACAACGGACAACAAAAATGTCGAACAGCATAAAAGCATGCTCTTCAACGCCAAACGAAAGGACTGATAGTAATGAGTCTACGTCTCAACCAATGATCTGGACTTATAATTCAGTCTCTTTACAAGGGAAAGATTTATACGAAGGACGACTTCAACTGTACAGCTTCATACAGCGAAACTTTCTTCATGAATACAAGATCATCATGAATCAGCCCACTGAAGATGCAAACAACAGCAGCAGAGATGCGACAAAACAATACGTTCAGCAACGTATCAAATCCACTGGACCAGAGGGGGTTGGTGGTACAGGTGCCCAGGTGCTTACATCAACACCAGGATTGGCAAGGGCACGGGGATCTCTTTAGTTACCAATGGTCCTCAACACTTAGGTGGGACCGGAGGCCCGGGATGTCTTGTCAGCGTCAAGGGCGCGGACGAAAGTTGGAGCTCAGGTTCAGCCGGTACTCCTGAGGTTATAGGTAGGGCCGGGGGCCCAGGTAGTCTTAGTCTTGTCAGCGCTGGGAGCGCAGATGAAAGTTCGAGCTCTTTTTCTACTAGTTCACTAGGTATAGGTAGGGCCGGGGGCCCAGATAGTCTTGTCAGCGCCGGGGGCGCAGGTGAAAATGCGAGCTCAGTTTCTACTAATTCCTTAGGTACAGGTAGGGCCAGGGGCCCTGGTAATCTTTTCAGCGCCGGGGGCGCAGATGATAATGTTTCTACTACCAATTCCTTAGGTATAGGTAGGGCCGGGGGCCCAGGTAGTCTTGTCAGCACCGGGGACGCAGGTGCAAATGCCAGCTCAGTTTCTATTACCAATTCCTTAGGTATAGGGAGGGCCGGGGCCCAGGATGTCTTGACAGCGTAGAAGCTGTCGGGGTCTCAAGGGAGGATGTCAGACATGGTATAGGTTGGGCCGGGGGCCCTGGGGATCAACTGTACATCGTGTCTACCGGGAATACAGACAATTCTAGCGAAACAGTACATCAATTTAACAAAGATGACACCAGAGAAATAAAATGTTTCGTTAACGCCTATGCAGCAGCCACTAAAGGGAGACACAGAAGACGAAAATTTCCTAGAAGCAGCAGTCTCAACAGCCTTTCACCATTTTTTGATGACGAAAATAAGGTGATTCGAGTTGGAGGACGCCTAGCCAATTCACCCTACACAATAGACCGAAAATTTCCAGTTCTTATTCCAAGAAAATCGCCAATCACTGAAATGCTTATTCGAGAAGCACACGAGAAAAATCTTCACGGAGGACCTCAACTGACGTTATACACGCTTCGACGAAATATTTGGATACCTGGAGGGCTTTCTGTAGTGAAAGGTGTCTTATACAGATGCAAGCCATGTATCCGTTTTGATGCCAAATTGTTACAGCCTCAGATGGGAGATCTACCTCGAGAGCGAGTAGTGCCGTCCTTTGCGTTCAGTCACTGCGGACTCGACTATTGTGGACAGTTCTACACAAAAAATGGAACTCGAACGCTTTTGAAAACATACGTTGCAATTTTCATTTGCTTCAGTACGAAGGCAGTTCACATAGAGCCAGTTATGTCTCTGACCAAGGACGACTGTCTTGCAGCCATTAAACGATTTGTGTCTCGTCGAGGTATTCCTGATGCAATATACAGCGACAACTCAACAACTTTCATTGGGACCAAGGGAGAGTTGGAGTTTCGACAAGCCTTAGCTACGCACGAGTTTGAAGATTTGATATCAACGTTCGGCAAGGAGAACAATATTACTTGGCTTACTATACCACCGAGAACACCAAATTTTGGAGGACTATGGGAGGCCGCTGTCAAATCCTTGAAACGCCACATGTACCGCAGCATTGGAAGAACAAAATTGTTTTTTGAAGACTTCACAACACTGTTGACACAAATTGAAGCAATCTTAAATTCAAGGCCTATTACGTCCGTTTCAAATGATCCCAATGATGCCTTAGCACTTACACCAGGACACTTTTTGATAGGACGACCAATCACAGCACTGCCTGAACCAAAAACAACAGGAAAAGAAACAATTTCATTGACACGACAGAAGAAGAGGATGGACAATCTTATCAGAGACTTTTGGAAGAAGTGGTCAACAGAATATTTGTCAAATTTACAACAACGGAAAAAATGGCAAACGGGACAACCAAATATTGACATCAATGATGTAGTAATAATCAAGGAAGAGAACACACCACCCACTCTGTGGCCAATGGGACGAATAACAAAGGTCTTTGATGGAAATGATAAAATAGTTCGAGTTGTTGAACTGAAGACATCATCTGGACTATTTATACGACCAGTCAACAAGCTGGTCTTGTTAATGAAAGAGGATATTGACATGCCGTCATTAAGATCTGACAAAGAAAATGACACAGATGAAGAATGAACAACAGAGGATGCAGACGAGGAATGACAGCAAGAAAATGTAAATTACAATTGTACAAAACTGGCAGACAAGAACTCATTGAATTTATGAAAGTATCGACAAACTTGTGATGGTTTGCTGAGAAAAACTTATTACCACATTTGACCACTTAACCAGAAAGCCAGTTTCAATGATATATTAATAAAGTTGAACCAGTTCAAGGAGGCCGGTATGTTACGATTTACAATAGATTTTGATACAATGACCTTCAATGCAATCCGAGCAAGATGAGGAAAACAATGATAATTAACCACGTGCTGAAACCAAATATTCATAATTTCAAACGATATTATCACATTCACTTGGTCTTTTCGAGCTTGAGATTCTTAAGCATAAAGCGTTATAATAAAGCATTTCTAAGCAAGTGATTCAATTAATGTTGCACCGCAACACAAAGACTGGTACCATATATTCTGTAAAAACTAAGAAGCACCTAACAGAAACACCTGTCAAAGCCCAAAACACTAAGGTCAATGGCGAAGTCTGCCTATAACCATACTCACTCTGCACTCGAAATTATGTGGTCGGGGCTGCCTGAAGATCGTATGATAGTCTGTCTCATCAGAGGCGGATTCCAGCGCACTTCAGTCTGATCATAGGTGGGTTCGAGTGCAATTGAGGCGCAGGAAAATTTCCCACAGCATTTGAGTCTAATAAAAGCTCATTTACGTCTGGGAAAGATCATTTCCGATCATATTCGATCATTTCCTATCTTGTTTCAGTGACTGAGGATTGGAGGAAACTTGCATACAACACATTCAACACCATAAACGACAATAACATTGCTAAATGTCACGCAACAGTGACAATTCTTGACAAAGAGTTTCCTGATAGTTATTGGAGTGTGTTTGCAACTATACAAGGAAATGATGATAAAGACGATCATGTATGCGTTATGAGTAACATAGGAAGAGAGGCAGGTGATCGAGGATGGGAGGATGAGCAAATTTGGAAAGATATTCCGGGACTTGTTGCCACCGGCACAAATCAGGCTACCAGAGACGACTTGGGTTCTGGGCATCAGCCAGTCAATACCCTCTGGACGCTATATATCTGGAAAGCCCTCAAATCCCAATCATAAAAGTTGGAAAACCCGAGGAAGCAGAGAAGACACAAATATCCCAGATAATTGAGAGTCTAAAGGTGAAACAGAAGAAGGAAAAGTTACGATCAGTTGGGAAAAACTGGAGCTGTGAACGATGGAAGGATGAGTTGACACAACAGATGAACAAATCACAGGAACTGAAGAAAGGAAGACATCTAGTGGTCGGGAGATTGACCTACAGATACTCTCAGTATCATTCCTGTTTCTCCACAAATGTCGGGGTGTTTGTTTACGTTTGCTTCGCAAAAACTTGAAATTGGTTTTCCCACCAAAGAAATTGGTTTCTGTGAAGTAATTTCTATCTGCAACCTGTATCTACTAATCCAAAAAAAATAATTGACTGATTATTTCGTTAATTTTACTTTTTCAGAACAAATCAATGTACAAATTTAATAGTCATCTAATTATAAAAATTGGAACTTTCTTATGGTGTTTAAATGTAATTGATTTCAATTAATGTGGATTACTAAGCTGAGGGAATGTGCATTGGGATAGAAAAAGAATCGAAAAAATGAAACGAGGAACACAAGTTGAACACAGCATTGGAAATTATTACATGATGAGATAATTAGGTTTTCGTACACATACTCACGGATACAATCTATTGCCAAAGATACAGCAAAAAAATCTTGTTTAAACTTTCCCAATAAATTTCCTTTGTTTCAAACAGCAGTCAGAATACGCGTTTGTTCAAAATGTAGGCAGCTCCTGCAAGTAGGTTTTCAATGCTATCGAGAACAATTCGCCGAAATTTTGGTTGCTTTCAATTCACTCATGCTATCAACAACCGTGCAGCACCTCCAAGTTCTCATCATACGTATAGTAAAGCCAGTCGACTATATAAATCGCGGAGCCCAAATCTCGCTCCTCATAAAAAATCAACCCAACATCAAAACTATCCTAGGTCGAGGTCCATGCGAAAGTGGCCTCTGATCCGACTCATGTCGTAAGCACACGGTGAGTTTCATAACCATTTCAACGCGTCTGGAAACTGATTGGAGCGCCAAAAAATCTGTAGAAATCTCTAATGGTTTTTTCAGATCAGAGCTCACTGCCGTCTGCGATGAACAGCTCGAATGTCAGTTGCGTCTGGGATTGTTTGATCACAAGCCACTTTTAAGTGCACAAGAGTTTGATCAGACGCCACTACTGTCCGAGAATGATTTCATCAAAATTATTTCCGTCTTGTAATGGTCTGACAAAAGGCCAATTTTGGGCGCTACTGAGTCTGATTTACGGTATAATAATATATTATGATATAATAACATAGCCACAAGACTCTCGGAAAATTTTTTCAAGATTGTTTACAGAACCAACTTCTGAAATTTTCCAGTATTTTATGGTGGAGTTCACCTGCTGCCTTCTCATCCGGATGGGAACGGGCAAAGGTAGATTTGCGAACTTACAACTTTAGAAAAATTCAGTCCGAGCATACGGTAATAAGAGCACCCTGAAACTTTTTCCAGGCAAATCATCACATAAACAATATAGCGAAAAGACGGTAAATAAGAGCTAAAAAACTATTTCATGTTGATTTAAAAACCAGAACTATAATAAGCAAAATCGTAGAGTTTACCAAGCGATTTTCTCTAGGATCGTCAGGCGTACCAATTTTGATGCTTCATCGTGAAGGGATTGTTGTCTCGGGCGTCTTTCATGTGTGATTGTATATCCAGCCAATTGTCTAGCAGTTTTTTTGGAAACCCAAAAATAAGGATTCAGTGTTTTTATTTTTATTTGTTTCGACTTTATCAATGCAAACTTCTTGGTACTTGGTCTTGGTTCCTGAAAAACAATTTCATAGGACGTTTGAAGATGCTGTATGAAAGGCAACAGCAGCTTGGCTTATCGTTTCGATGATGCTCGATTAAAGATAAAGTTGAAAATATGGATACAGAATATTCAGAAAATAAATTTAAGTTCTTTTTTCATAGAGCTTTAGTTTTTATATTTTTGTTATAAAAAACAATGCTTTTTTAACCAATTTTATTTTATATAATTGAAAGCTATTTTTTTCATTTAAGCTGCTCAAATAGTCTCTTTAGGTATGTGTAACGTATGTAAAAAGATCATTTTTGAAACAATTAAAGTTATCTTTTACTAAAAGTTTTACCATTTGTTTTTATGTAACATCTGTCCAGAAATAGAAGCCCTGCCTCAAAAACAACTGTAGAACAGAGAATCAATGTTCTTTCTGTTATCAAAATTTTTACCAAAATATTTGCAATCTAAATTTTGCCAAATTGTTCAAAATTTGACAAATAACGAAGACAATATGAATCAATGAAACCAAATCTGAGAATAAAGTTCGTATTCAAGTTGGTCTCATTTGGTCGCTTACTTCGAAGAAGGCCTTCGATAACCTCATTTTTTCTTAAAAACAACAGGGCCTCAAAGAAGTAAATCAAAGGGATTATCTGCTCCTCTGAAAACTCAATTTATTTTTCTCTTCGATATTTTTCAACAATTTAATTGTGACAAACACTAATGTGGTTGGCAAGGAATATTGCGAGTACTCTTGTTGTTTTTTGTTCGATTAGCGTTTTTCAGCACTAGGATGGCAAATTGCAATTCTCTCGTTTAATGTTGAGTCTTGTTGACTATTTGGGGGACAACTGGGTAGACACATACGCAACCCTGATTATGTTTGATTGCGTACAGAGTTTCCCAAAATGGGACTGTGTCTTTGATTTGATGAAATCATAAAAATTGGACAACTGATCTCTTGCAATAATATTGCCTCAAATATCGCATTTCATGACGTCAATGTTCTGTAACAAAAAGTGACGGCAATTCCATATAAATTGTTTCTAATTTTCTCAAGTTTTTAAATCTCCTTAACTTTCTAAATATATAGAAAGTAACCGATACCTTAAACAGATATTTAAAATATAAGCCACAATACAATATTATGTTGAATATTTTTAGACAGTCAATATTCCCAGCCATAATATAAGGGATATCAGAGCTCTGTCAAACATACTCATCGGACATTCAGTAGTTGCAGGCTATGGAAGAAAAACAGCTGCATATTTTGCAGCAAACTGAACTCAAGGAAGCAAAAATATTTTTTATTTTTACTGAATTGTGGCAACCCAATTTTCTGTTGTGAAATGATTTAAAAGGTTAGAAACATTATTCCAAATTATTACCTACAGTTAAATAAAAAAATCTGAAAGTGCAGAAAATAGCGAATGGTTATTTGGTCGTTACTTTTTTCTCAACTAGTGTTAGAAAACCATACTAAAAGTAATTTTTGCAAAACGATCAATTTCGTTTTTCGCATTTTTTACACCTCTGTTTCTCATTCCTTTTCCTTTTTTTGCGGTTAATATTGACTTTATTGCACACAATGGTAAAATTAAAGGCGTTTAAAAACACGTTTATGAGCTTTTTGATCATTTTTTTAGTTTTTTACTCCCGATCTATATATGTTTTTAAAGCTGTTTTGCTGTTTTAGAAGTTTTTAATTGCTTTTCGTCTTCCCGTACCTAACTCCAAAAGCGTTTCAGTACTGGGCCAGTATAAAAGCAATTCCTTATCATGACTAAATCATAGACTGATTCATGTCACTTTTTTGACTTGTCAGACTTGAGTTTAGTCTGATTTTGCAATGGTCAGACTTGGGCCAAGTGCAAAAAAAGTCACGTACGGTAACCGAACCCACGAACTCTCTCTCTCTCTCTCTCCGTAGATGTTTGCTCTCCATTGTGCACCACCATGGCTGTTGAACATTGTTTTTACGGTTGAAAGAAGAAAATGTCTAACGAGATGGCGAGCAAAACGTATTACATGGGAAACTTGCATTTACAATTGCCCGATACCGATTTACACTTGGCGTTCGGTCTGGGTTTATTCCGAAGCTGTGATTGTCAAATTAGGTTTTACTGGCAACAGTTGGAGTTGTAACGTTTAGTTTCTTACGTCAAAGCAATAAAGTATGAGTCTTGGCCTCATCAACCAAATGTAATTAAATTGTTCAGCAAAAACTCCACAGCAAAACAAATATAAGCAAAGTTTTTTAAAAAGAATTTTCAACCATGGTGGAAAAATGTTCTAAGAAGATAAATAAAAAAATCTTTCTAATTACACGTCAACCGTTGCTTATAATCTAGCATACAATTTTAATGATTTTGCAAATTCTCTTATATTCTAAAATTATACTTTTTTTCAATTGCTGGGCCCACTTTTATCTAAACCTCAAACTCTGCCATCTTATTTTTTATTATGCCGTGTTTTTCCAGGAAGGTATTTCAACAAACATTGCTTAAAAAGACTAAGATAACCCGCCTTTGAATGTTGAATTTATTTCTTGCAAGCTGTTGTGTCTCTCCTGCCATCTACTGTCAATGGGGGAATATATAAGCAAGGCTGGCTTTTTTCAGTCAAATTTTCACTTTTTGTTTTTGCATCGCAAAAAAAAGAAAAACGTCATTTTTAGCCCTCTTGATCTTCGATTTTGAGAAAATGGGAACACTTTTAAAATTTCGAAGGAAAGATCGAAAAAGAAAACTCGCAAAATTGCGCGGAGGGAGAGTTGTGACAAATCGTATGGAAATTATAAAGGAAGCTAAAAACAAACCAAGGATATTTTTATTAAAACTAGTTAGGTCAAAAAGAGTTTTTTTGTAACGAGTAAATCTTTACAGTTTAAAGCCTAAGAACTAAGAATTATTATTTGTTGACCAAAAGGTTGAAAAAAACAAATATTTTTTTTCTTTCTGAAAAATTTATTTAAATTTTTCTGCCTCTCTGTTTTCTGCTGATTAATAACTATTGCAAGAACCAAAGCAAGCTTCTCTGTATTGAACAGTTTTTTTAGGAAACGGAAATTATCAGAAAATTTATACTTTTCAAAATTGTATAAATCAACTTTGAAATGTAAATCTAAAAGTAGAAAAACGTTTTTTCCAAGTTCTACAGTTGTCTTTGCGGGAAAATCAATTTTTTCCAAAACTAACCTTTTCAAAGTTTTTAGAACCGCTGACACCGGTCTGATCGATTGAGCATCAAATCAATCGAAATCTTTATTTAAAGATTAAAGAAGAGAACTTTTTCTTAACATTTTATCTATAATCATTATGTTTCTAGAGCTGATTGTTCGATTAACATCATCTATTATAATGCAAAATGGAAGAATAGGAGAGTTAGAGGGTTTGCTGATTAACTAAATGAAAAACTTAATAAAAAGGTTACAACTTCTATTGATATCTTGAAATCTTTGAATCGACGTTTCCCAGATTGCAGACGCTTTGAGAAATTGAGAAACTGAAAAAAAAATTGATGGTTTTAATCTTAGGATAAAAAATGAAGAAGTTTTTTGAAAAATGAAGATTACTTTTTCTTTTTCAGTTCACATAAAAAAAATTTAAATTTTTCGATTCTTCAAAAATAATCCACCGAAATGTGAAAACGCAGAACAAAAAGAGTTACTGACAGTCAATGCTCAGTGCTACTGAACAAAAGACCTTGAGGAAAACCAATAACGTTCCCTTACATGTTAGAGACAAATAGATGCAGGAGTGCAAAAACTGTCAGAAATCTATAAAAAATTATAACAATTAAACAATGTTTGCTAAAATTTGCGGTTTCAAATGTGTTCGGAACGAAAATGTTGTTGGTTAAACCTATCTGCTGTAAATTCTGCAAGGCTTTTAAAACAATAATAATAGGCCCAGTACGCTCATGAAACCTCACAAAACAAATTGAAACACTGGTTTCAATTTTATAGTTACTCATGAAATTGCCTCAAGAGGTCCGAAGCCAGTTGTCAAGAGAATACAAAAAAAACAGAAATGAACCTTGCTTAAACCAGATAATGCTGCTGCTGAGACATAAAAAATGGCAAAATTTTTCGAGATTCTTTGTAAAGTTACATTTCAAAGTTGACTGCCAAATTAAAATTATCTCTACAATTGCTTCAACCAGTCCACATTTGGTTATTGAGCACAAACGAAGAAGACCTAATTGAACGATGACGAAACTTGAGTAAAGATCAGTTATAAAAGAGAAAAGTTTAAAAAAATGTTTTCTGTGTTGGATTTTTTTTGTTTTGATTGTGTTCGTGTGTGTATGTGTGTGCATGTTTGCGTGTGTGTGTCTGTGTGTGTGTAATTTGTAGAGTGTGGGAGTTTGTATTGATTCTGTGTCTTTCAAATTGTGCAATACTTCTTTTTTGGATACTCCCAAGGGTTTCTTTGACAGAAAATATGGGTTGTTTTTGCAACGTTGAGAGTTATGTTGAAAAATACTGTTCTACGTACAAACTTTAAATTTTTCAATTCTTCAAAAATAATCCACCGAAATGTGAAAACGCAGAACAACTGGAGTTACTGACAGTCAATGCTCAGTGCTACTGAACAAAAGACCTTGAAGAAAACCAATAACGTTCCCTTACATGTTAGAGACAAATAGATGCAGGAGTGCAAAAACTGTCAGAAATCTATAAAAAATTATAACAATTAAACAATGTTTGCTAAATTTGCGGTTTCAAATGTCTTCGGAACGAAAATGTTGTTGGTTAAACCTATCTGCTGTAAATTCTGCAAGGCTTTTAAAATAATAATAATAGGCCCAGTACGCTCATGAAACCTCACAAAACAAATTGAAACACTGGTTTCAATTTTATAGTTACTCATGAAATTGCCTCAAGAGGTCCGAAGCCAGTTGTCAAGAGAATACAAAGAAACAGAAATGAACAATGCTTAAACCAGATAAGGTCAGACATATGGGTTTTTATGTTCCATTTGTGTGATTGTCTTTGCATGAGCGTTCGTGCTATTGCGTTCATGTATGTATATCAGTGTATGTATATAATGCATGTATATATGTATGTATGTATGTGTGTGATGTGTCTGTTATCTGCTTGTAAGAAAAATATAAAGAAAGAGTTAGTCTGAGAGACTTAGTTCCTTTAAATGCTAGACGCAAATTGAGGCAGAGCGCAAAATCTGCCAGAAAACATACAAAAATAGATCCTAAAAATATTGCAAAATAATTGTTATAAATTGGGGGCTTGAATTGATTCAAAAAACAAAAATCAATATTTTCATTATTCCTGAGACATCAAAACTGACAAAAGTTTTTGAGAACCTTCGAAAACCGCACAAAACACAAAATTCTTGCAGTCTTTTTTCAAAAACTTCAATATAAATACCAGTGTCAATTTTACAATTACCCATAAAATTGCGTCAAGAGGTCCGCAGCCAGTTTTCAAGACAAAAACGCAAAATGAACCATGCGTAAACCATGTAAAATCAGACATATGGTGTTTTTTATGTCGGGGTTTCTATTTGTGAGATTGTGTTTGCGTGAGCGTGCGTGCTCTTGCGTGGGTGTATGTAGATCAGTGTATGTGTGTGTGTGATGTGTCTCTTATCTGCCTGTAAGAATAAAATAAAGAGAGAGTTAGTCTGAGCGATTTAGTTCCTTTATATGTTAGACGCAAATTGAGGCAGAGTGCAAAATCTGTCAGATTTCATACAAAAAAAGATCTTAAACAGATTACCAATTACTTGTTATAAATTGGGGCCTAAATTTGTTCAAAAATACGAAACCAAATATTATCATTATGCTGCTGAGACATAAAAAATGGCGAATTTTTTCGAGAACCTTTGTAAAGTTACATTTCAAAGTTGACTGCCAAATTAAAATTACCACTTCAATTGCATCAACCAGTCCACATTTGGTTATTGAGAACAAACGAAGAAGACCTAATTGAACGATGACGAAACTTGAGTAAAGATCAGTTATAAAAGAGAAAAGTTTAAAAAAATGTTTTTTGTGTTGGATTTTTTTGTTTTGATTGTGTTAGTGTGTGTATGTAAGTGTATGTTTGTGTGTGTGTGTGTGTGTGTGTGTCTGTGTGTGTGTGTGTGTGTAATTTGTAGAGTGTGGGCGTTTGCATGGTTTCTGTGTCTTTCAAATTGTGCAATACTTCTTTTTTGGATACTCCCAAGGGTTTCTTTGACAGAAAATATGGGTTGTTTTTGCAACGTTGAAAGTTATGTTGAAAAATACTGTTCTACGTACAGATTCGCACATTAAAGATAAGTGACAGCTTCAGGGTGTCTAATCAAAACTGAACACTGTCAAATGTTAAATTCGGTAGTAAGCAACTTCAATATTATGTAAATAGAGATCATTTTACAGTCAATATGGCACTAAATTTTTCCCAAAAAGCAATTCATAGGAGCAAATTAAGAATCTCGGCACTATGGGATTGACTGTCCGGTCCCAGGAACAACAGATTTTTGGAACTTTGATAGCATGGTTTTAAGTTGCGAACGCATGAAAATTTGCTCTAATGTTTTACTACGAAATTAGCGGTTTCCTGCTCTATCTGAATATACGTTTGGCGACAGCGGTACGCAAGACGTCTGTTATTCAAATTTATTTCAAAAGATGTTACATTTCGGTCCGTAAGTATTAATGAAAATAGGTCTTCTGTAAATAACAGTAACCCAATTGCATTATTTGCACTAAGGAATCCTGGGGTTCAATTAAGTGGTGACTTCGACTTTCTCTGCGCTGCCGTAGAATCGGTACGAGGTGTCGTAGTGCTGTGGCATGTTGAGGTCTCCTGGGGGAGGGTCCTGGAATGTGTAGGGTGTCTCAACTGGACAGATGGAGGCGTCCCTCATCCTCTCCTCCAGAGGAATCGTGAACTGACTCGTTGTCTCCGATTTGTACGATCTGAAACATAATCAAGCAGACCGAAATCAACTCACGAAGAACCCTCAGTTGATAATAGATTATCATATTGTAGAACAATGACAGAATATGCTAGATTCCTACAAGTTGACGTATCATCTGTCGGAAATGACTTCCGATGCCTGCAAAATGATCATTTTCTGGCATATTGCTACTTATAAACCCATTATTTTGGCAGATTCCTACAAGAGTACAAATTTTCTCCCAGTTTTTCACAAGACAATAACTTAACTGCCTGACTCGTAAAAGAAGATGAATATTTTTGTGCAAGTTTTTGATTAACAAAAGGAGTCAGTCTGATGGACCTTGTCAGATACAGGCCCACAAAGAGGCTCATACCGATTAAGGTCTCATTTGCCACTATCAAACGGAATAACTGAATTATGGAACCAAGCGTTTAAGTTTTCTTGTTAGCATACTGACCCCTTCATTACTACTTTTCTTACAACCATACTGGGATATTTTTGCGAAGTTAACTAAATCATAGTTGCTTCAAATTGCGGCTCTTTTGACAGAACAATTCCTCGGAATATTTAGTGAGTATCAGACTTAAATCGTTTTTGTTTTGGTTAATCTTAAAATGTCGTGGTACAATATTTTTGAATGCTTCATATGTAAACTTCATCTGAGTGTAAATTCAATTGACAAAAGTTAGACTCCATCCCAACAGACTTTTTGAACCTCAGCAAATCCATACAACAGAATTTAAAATAAAGAAAATTCTTTCAAAGAATCGATTACATATTATTTTCGAGATTTCTTTCCGCACTAAAAGTTATAGCTTTTCAAACTTTAGAAATGATAAACTATATCTTATAGCTTTTCGAACTTTTATAGAAAAGATGCAATTAAATGAATAAGTGTAAAAGGAAGCAACAGTTGAATTAGCATTTGCTGAAACTTTTAACATTAGTTTCATATAAAGAAAAATGGTTGTTTTGATATAATATTTTCATCGATATGGTCTCCAAGAAAACTGAATAATCCGGACCACAAAATTTGACTGATTTTGACCTAATTTGTCATTGTTGACAATACGAGCTTACAATTTAGGTCCCAAAACATGTATACTGAAAAACGCTGAGAAAATCGAGCCAATTTGTATACGAGTAGCTTTTGCGTTTGCAATAACGTAATGATGCAACGATATAATTCTTACCAAGAAGTCGGAGGGGTGTCTAGTGATGTGTGTTTTCCTGAAGAAGTCGTAAGTAGCTACGAATGGCAGTATGAATAAGACTACCAGCACCTTCAGAATAATACCTCTCAACGAATCCTGCTCGTCAGGCACAAAGAGAAATTTGATAATTTCTCGGAAAAAGGCGCACAACTCTAACGTTATTCTAATTAAATTGGATTCAAAATTTACTCAGCCAACGATTATCGAATAATACTTTTCATTTGGATTTTTTTTTGAAATTGGTTCATATACATTAGTGTTATGCAAGATTGGTTGCTTACAGAAAACTAACCATAAAAAATAAAACAAACAGAATTGCAGTTTGCTCTGCCAGACACGGCAACTGGTCCAACCCAGACGTTTGCTCCATACAAAGTCTACCAAGTGTCAAAAAGGGGGCAAATTTAGAAAAATAGCTGAAGATTTCCATAAAATGCTGTGGTTCCTTCGTAGACATTTAGTTTCAAAATATCAATAAGAAAAGCAGCCCCTAAAGAAAAAACCTTTTAAGAGAATATTATTATAGAATTTGTTTATAACTGTTATAGAATTTGAAAAAGAACTGTTTATAAAAGCTCGCTTCAAATGTATTTCATTTGTCAATTATCCACAGTTAACAAAACCAAACGCCTCCCAGTAAAGCAGGCATAAAACATTTCAAGACCACGAAAAACAAAAAACTTTAAGCGCTAAACAACAATTTTCACCTCCTTATGATATAGATTTTCACCTCCCTAGTCAAGGCAGGATGTTATTTTAGCAAGATTCTTGCAAAAAACTGTTAATCTTGCAAGATATTGCAAGATTAACATCGAAGAACCTGCCTTATTGAATCATTACATGGACTTGCCAAGAAGGCGCCTTAAAACAGCCCTTCTCAAACATTTCTTAATAACTAAACTTGAAACCGGTTTTTGCATTAAAATTTGTTTTTAAGGAAACTTAAACATCTTTAAGCACTAACACTTGAAGAAAATATCCAAATTTTTAACACTTTCAACCAAAAATTAAAAAATAGTGAAAGCCGATTTTATGACGACTTGATTAGATGAAGGTGGCTAGTAATAATCATGATACAGGACATTTCACGATACTCGTATCCAAGGCTTTTCCAATTTCACACTTCACGGCAAAAATCACAAATGTAAAAAAAACTACAGAAAAAACTGGTTACAATAACGTCATATTACAAAGCTTGGAAAAAAATTCTTTAAAGAGACCAAAACTTAGCTTTCATCAAAACAGCTGTTTTAAAGAAGATTTTTTTTGCGTTCAACTATTAAAAAATAAACGTAGAAATTTGAAACTTGTACCAAATGCAACAGTAAGAGCAATTAGGACTCTATTTATTAATATGTGCATTCACTTTGTGGAAAAACACCAAATAAAACTGATAACATAAAATGCAGTATGAAAAAAGGATAATTCTTGATGAGAAGCAAAACTGAAGACAGAAATAACCAAATTGTTGAAATCGTATATTTTTGATTATTTATACACAAGAAAGAACAATCTTACTTTTTTGTGCCCATACACTGTTGCATATACGCTCAAAAAATGCTTCCAGTTACACGTGCACTTTAGTATGCTTTTTCTCTCACAAAAAGAACTCGCGTGACTAACAATGAAATACAAACATAAATACACACGGCACACAAACACACACACGCAGGCTAACATATATAGTTTACTAGTTGGGAAATGATTTTTTTGAGAAAATGCGAAAAGGAGGGTCATTTTTTTCAAGATTTTTTTTCACAATGAAGTGTATTCTTCACCAATAAGGCTAAGGAGCTGGAATTTTCGGCAATTGTTTTTTTTCTTCTTAATTTTGATCGTGTTTAAAAAACAGCTGATTTTATAGAACTGGCTTGCATGCCAGCTAAAAATTACAGCATTGTTAATTAGTTTTTAATTTCTCTGCAATATTCAACAAAAGAAAAAAAATTTGCACAAAAAATTTAAAATAAATTGTTTGTAAATTCTAAGCCTCCTAGGGGAGAAGAAATTGAAAGCTCAAGAAATAGGATACATCATTGACGAACGGTAGGTAATATTAATTTGCACATATTGCTTCAACCCCGCTTAATCACACTTTTTGACTTAAATGTCAACCAAATGAGGAATAGAAAAACTCTTATATTGTTCTAAAAAAGTTAGTGAAATCATTTCGCTTCAAAGCCCTTATCTAATTCGCAAAAATCGCCTATATCTCAAACCACCTAAAAGTCAATTCACGACTCAGTTATGGCCGATAATACCTGCTATTTAGGCGACTAAATAAAGAAAAGCCTTAATTACGACCAAATCTCGATGTTTTTTCATATTTTTAAATAAAAATGCTTAGTAAAAAAGACAAAAAAGCAACAGATAAAATTTTTTACCTGAACAAATTGACTTCTAATCAACCATATAGGACTTGTAAATATTGAGAATAATTAATGTCATACGAAAACAAAAAAATGTAAATTTGAAAAATATGTTTGTACTTTCTGAAAACAGTTAATCTCAATGATAGATAAACAATTAAGTATCTGATAAAATCATTATTATTTCCTAATATATCTCTATAGGAAAACATTTCGACAATTAATTGACCAAATTGTCTTACGAATACCAAAAAAAATAAATGAAGTCAATTATCAAAAAATGATTTTTTTTGATAGAAAACCGCATTGAATGCTTATAAATGCTTCACTTAAAACCTTATAAATGTTTCACTTAAACCACTAAATAAAAACAATTGAGCCTTATTTTAACGCCAATAACGTGATTTGTGATATTTCATTGTTGTAATAATCAGACAAGACGTCAAAAAGGAATCGCAAAAACTGAAAGATAATCAAAAATCACAAAACATGTTTTGCAAAGTCGTAGCTTTAATGACAAAAAAATTGTTTAAATAGTAAAACAACAAAGACAGCTATATTTTTTTTCAATTGAAGAAAAATTACGCCCTCTTGATTTGCAGAGACAACGCTACAGGCCGACAGATATGAGAAGAAATGGCAAATCCAAAAAACCATTAAATTTTTTGAAATCTTAAAAAATAACAGCAATATGTTTTCAAAGGAAACACACTATATAGGTCAACTTGTTATTAAAATTGTTATTCTGATTATAAGTCATAAGTCTACAAAATGACATTGAACAGAGGCACAACTCAAAATTTCACGCATATTTTTAAGCATAAACACCCCTCTGAGGACGAAAAAACTATAAACTTTTGTCTAAAACCGTACAATGGGCTCACTGGCCTTCTTTTGTTTGTAAATCTGATCTATCAATACTGAAGCTACAATTCTAGTCTGTAGTTAACCTAAGACCAAAAGCAAAGATCTTTTTTTTGAAAAGAAAACAGCGCCCAATTACAATCCCCATGATTTTAGATTTATAAAAATCCAAATTTGGATAAAACTAACCTTGCACTTTAGCGAAATAGCTAAGTGGGCAACGTCAAATCAGTATGTCAGCAAAGGTTCAAACGATTCACCAACTCTCTTTTTTCTTTCATCTGATATCGGGTGAGACTATCGTCAAAAAGTTTTATAATATTTTTTGCAAAACAGACTGAAACTTTCAAACGGATTGCAAAAATTTCGAGAAATGTGAACAAAGCAACGGAAGTGAGCCGTACATTCAAAAAAATTTTAACCTTCGAAACTCTTCGTAGAAGGGGAATTCAAAAAAATTAACTTGATTTGCTACGCTTGAAAAACTTTCCAATGATACCACTCACAACTTTGTACGAGAAATATATCGATTTGCGAATATTGAAAGAGCAAAAAAACAGTTGAGCACATATTACTTCCACCACCAAAGTGGGTCGGAACAAAAAAGGGATTTAAAATGTTGGCATTTTTTGCTCCTAAATGTTTCATCAAAACACTTCGAATGGATTATTTATAATTGCTTGCGCTGTCGTTCAGTTTCAGATCGTCAGACAAAAGCTTTCATTTTGAACAGATTGTTCTGAACAGAATTTGCGATTTTTTAATTTAAACTAGAACAAAATTCAGGATATTGTGCTTCTTTCACATAAGGAAGGACGAGACCAAAAAATTGTTGACGAGAACTATGGCTGTTGGAATTGAACTCAGATGCCGTTTTGTTGAGGAAACAGACATTAAAGTCAATTTGATTCAAATAGTACATTAATTGTTCCTTAAATTTGCTCTATATTGTTAGTTTTTGTTGACACTATATTTTGTCATGATCTTCTGTTAAAAATTAAGAATTTCCTTCTGGATATCCTAATAGAATTGAAAATTATCCGTATTGAGTAATTTCTCCTCAAAAAAGATCAGCTGACCACATCCAACACATTTCAGAAGAAGCTAAGGCTGGTAAGGAACTTAAAGTCAAGTTCAGATGTTTCATAACAACAAATTTGCGAGGATTGAGTAAAGAATGATTCAGAGAGTTGGCAGCATTTTTTCTTTTTATTTTAATCTTCTCCAGTCAATAGCATTTATGAGATCTGCATGATCAATTTGATCAAGTTTTGCAAAAATGGATACAATCTAACTTGACAAAAAAATTCCAAAAATTCTCAATGATTGCTATCTGAGATCAAGCCATCTTCATAAGTATAGTTTTCAGTCAGAAATTAGGTGTTCATACTTGTTTAAAAGAAAGAAGCACGAAAGACGTTCGCTTTTGCAAAAACTCCTAATTAATTTTAAATATAGGCATTAAACATAAAAGTGCACAAGGATGCTCGTTTATGTGCGTTCGCACATAATGTTCCGACCCGAGCTCATCTACAATTTTGACTCAATTGTCAACCAAATGAAGATATGAACAAACTTAGGTGTTCGAGTTCAAAAAATCGCTACACAATCAAACTACCAAATGAATTCGAAAATTCCATGTCTCATTATCAAAACGATCAAACAAAAAATTACCAAAAGTTCACGCAAAAACTAAATATTTAAAAATAGAAGCAGCTAGTAACAACGTCAAAATGCATTCAGATAAAGCCCTAACTACACAAATTTACATTTTCCTAAATACGCAGCAGTCGAGAATTCTCATTAATGAGACTGGGCAACAAGTCAACAAAAAAAGAAATAATGAGGAGAAATTGCAAAATCATTCCACATTTTTCACAGCACAAAAAGTTCAAGTCGTAAAAATCAAAGCCAATATTAAATATCAATGTTAGGCTAACGTGATAAGATTTCTAAAATTTTTAAAAGGTGATAAGTAAAATTACGAAAAAAAAACATATTCAAATTTTATAAAAACTTTTTCGATAACTCCTGGCATCGAAGTCATAAAACCATTAGATCGAAGATAAAAACGCTAATCAATTTAATGTTTGTTGCAGTGGAAAGCATAGGATTACTGAAATTGTTGAGATTAAATTACAATTCACCAAAATAAGATTAGGATCGGTGAATGTTTAAAAAAAAATTCGAGATTTTTTTAAAGGCTTAACAGACGTTATATTCAACAGCTTCTAACGGAAGTCAATGAATGCGCTAAATTACGCATTGATGGGAAGACAAGGAAGTTTATCATTCATCAGTTTTTAATAAAACATCACAATAGGTCTTTTGACTATGAAAACAACAACAACAACGACACAAACATGCAAAAACCAACAAATCAGTAGAAAATTGCGAGAAAAAAGTGTCGAAGCCATTTAGACCATAAGATATTCTCTGAAAAACTTTATCTATGATCTATTCTTGTCTTCTCTAAGACAATATGAATTATCAATTTTAGGCTTATTTGATAGGATTTCAAAAAGAAATAAAATTACGAAAAAAATTATCCAAAAATTTTTAAAAATTTTGTTAACTCCTGGCATTGAGGTCATGAAACCATTAGAGAGAAGATAAAACCGTTTAACTGTTTAAATTTGTTGCAGAATAAAGTAACGGATTACGGATTACTGACATTACTGAGAATAAATTAGAGTTCAACAAAATAAGTTTGGAATCGGTTAATGTTTAAAAGAAAATTCGAGAAAGGCTTAACAGACGTTAAATTCAATAGCTTTCAACGGACAGCAATAAATACGCTAAGTTACGCTTTGATGGGACGCAAAGAATGTTTGTGATTCATCAGTTATCAATAAAACATTACAATAGGTCTTTTGACTATGAGAACAACAACAACACTGTCAAGCAAAAAACCAAAAAATCAGTAGAAAATTGCGAGAAGAAAGTGTCGAAGCCATTTAGACAATAAGATTTTCTCTGAAAACATCTATCTATGATCTTTTGGTTTCTTCTCTATGCCAATGTGAACTAGCAAAAATAGGCTAGAGTGATAAGGTTTCAAAATGAACCAAAGTTACGAAAACAGGTTTTTTCAAAATATATTATAACTCGTGGCATCAAAGTGATAAAACCATTAATGAGAAAATAAAAAGGCTAATCAGCTTAACTTTGGATGCAGTAGAAATAATGGGGTCCAGTCTTCACTGTGACTGACCTACGTTCACGAAAATAAGTTAGCGATATGTTAATTTTCGAAAAAAAAATGAAAAATGAATTTCAAAGACTTAACAGCCATTTGCTGTCCAACCAAAGCACCAGATATGTTCACCTAAAGCTCATTAGGAAGCATATTGCATTTTTAGTCAACAATTTTATGCTATAGAGCACCAAGAAATTAGTAAAAAATCTAAATGAAATTCAAAAATTGATAAAAATATTTACGAAAACTCAGATTGGAAGCCAACAAAAACATGGGCACTTCATTGAAAACAATGTTTTTGTTCATAGGGCTTCAAACAACAAAAATACCAAAATTTCACGCAAAAACGCAATATTTGAAATAAGAAACAGCTAGTAATAACGTCAAAATGCATTCAGATAAAGCCTTAACTACACAAATTTACTTTTTCATAAATACGAAGCGGTCGAGAATTCTCATTAATGAGACTGGGCAAAAAGTCGACAAAAAAGAAATAATGAGTAGAAAATCCAAAATCAGTCCACATTTTTTACAGCACAAAAAATTCAAGTTGTAAAAAACAAAGCCAATATGAAAAATCAATGTTAGGCTAATTTTTAAAAGGTGATAAGTAAAGTTACGAAAAAAAACATATTCAAATTTTATAAAAAACTTTTTCGATAACTCCTGGCATCGAAGTCATAAAACCATTAGATGGAAAATAAAAACGCTAATCAATTCAATGTTTGTTGCAGTGGAAAGCATAGGATTACTGAAGTTGCTGAGATTAAATTACAGTTCACCAAAATAAGATTAGGATCGGTGAATGTTTGAAAAAAAATTCGAGATTTTTTTAAAGGCTTAACAGACGTTAAATTCAACAGCTTCTTACGGATGTCAATGAATGCGCTAATATACGCAGTGATGGGAAGACAAGGAACTTTATCATTCATCAGTTGTTAATAAAACATCACAATAGGTCTTTTGACTATGAAAACAACAACAACAACGACACATACATGCAAAAACCAAAAAATGAGTAGAAGAGTGCGAGGAAGAAGTGTCGAAGCCATTTAGACCTTAAGATATTCTCTGAAAAACTTTATCTATGATCTATTCATGTCTTCTCTAAGCCAATATGAATTATCAATTTTGGTCTAATTTGATAGGATTTCAAAAAGAAGTAAAATTACGAAAAAATTTTCGAAAAATTTTCAAAAATTTTGTTGACTCCTGGCATTGAGGTCATAAAACGGTTAGATAGAAGATAAAACCGCTAAACAGTTTACTTTTTTTTACAGAAGAAAGAAATGGGCTACTGACATTACTGAGAATAAATTAGAGTTCACCAAAATAAGTTTAGAATCGGTTAATGTTTAAAAGAAAATTCGAGAAAGACTTAACAGACGTTAAATTCAATAGCTTTCAACGGACAGCAATAAATACGCTAAGTTACGCTTTGATGGGACGCAGAGAATGTTTGTGATTCATCAGTTATCAATAAAACATTACAATAGGTCTTTTGACTATGACAACAACAACAACACTGTCAAGCAAAAAACCAAAAAATCAGTAGAAAATTGCGAGAAGAAAGTGTCGAAGCCATTTAGACAATAAGATTTTCTTTGAAAGCATCTATCTATGATCTTTTGATTTCTACTCTTTGCCAATGTGAGCTAGCAACATTAGGCTAAAGTGATAAGGTTTCAAAATGAACCAAAATTACGAAAACAGGTTTTTTCAAAATATATTATAACTCGTGGCATCGAAGTGATAAAACCATTAATGAAAAAGTAAAACCGCTTATCAGCTTAACTTTGGATGCAGTAGAAAGGATGGGGTCCTGTCTTCACTGTGACTGACCTACAGTTCACGAAAATAAGTTAGCGATAGGTTAATTTTCGGAAAAAAAAATGAAAAAAGAATTTCAAAGACTTAACAGCCATTAGCTGTCCACAAAAAGCACCAGAGAGCTTCACGTAAAGCTCATAAAGAAGCATATTGCATTTTTAGTCAACGATTTTATGCCATAGAGCACCAAAAAATTAGTTAAATATCTAAATGAAATTCAAAAATTGATAAAAATATTTACGAAAACTCAGATTGGACGCCAACAAAAACATGGGCGCTTCATTGAAAACAATTTTTTTGTTCATAGGGCATCATTTGACGGTAAATGAGGTTTATCATTAACGGAATTTTGATGTGAACAAGGATTTTTTTCTCTAAGCTAATAACAAAATATGAAACGTTTTCTAAAAAAAACAGCCCTGAAATTGAATTAGGTTTTTTGTTGATAGTAAACTTCCCTATGAGACCAGAACTAGCCTTTTTATTTTTTTGTCTATTGGCAACAAAAAATTGTTTCTCTTAAAGAGTTAAATACATTTTTGAATTTATATTAATTTAGAAAAACGCCTAATTTAAACGAAAATTTTGCTAAAAGTAAGCAAAATCATGCCAACTGTGTTCCGGTGTTCACACAAAACTTTAAACATTGATAACCCCTGGAAAAAAACGAAATTAAAAAAAAACCTTTATTATTTCGAATTCTACACTGGACGAGCTTTTTAATGGTACCACTCACATTTCTCTTCAATGAATATATCGATCGGCGAAAATTGTCTGAACAAAAAAAAAACACAATTGAGTATATAGTTCCTCCCCACACAAGTGGGGTCGGAACAAAAATTTTATCAAATTTGACGCACATTTTCAACCAACTGCTTCATCACAATTTGTAAGTGTTAAAACGATTGCAAAAAAGGTTGAAAACTTTGTTAAATATATATTTTGCCGATAATGTTATTTTTAAATGTTTACAAAACATAAAAAAGGGGAAAAACTGAGAATACAAATTAAAATACAAGAAAATATAATTAACTCTTTCTTACTGACACCTTCATTGTCTAATGCAGCCTAAAAAATGAAAAATAAAATAAAAAACTTGCAAGCCGATTTTCTTCAAAAACATAGCTTATCTCATTAAGGACAATTCCGCTTTACGTATAGTGCGCAACAATGTTCATATAGAACAATGCAAAAGTGACCTACTTTATAAATAGGCTGTTAAATCAGTTCATTTTGCGACAGAATTACGCAATTTTGTTTATATCAATTTTGGTAAAAAGAACCGCAATAGATCTTGACGGCGAAAAAGATGCTCATTCAATAGCTATGATGATGCAAGATAATGGGCCGAGCAAACCATTAGCTTTTCTATCAAAGAGCTACAATTGCTTCGATGCTTTAAAATGGAACAGTAAGAGATACGTCATCAAAAATGCAACGAAATTTAGAAAAAAAATTGTCGAGCAAAAAATATGCTCTTATCATTGTTATAAGCCTAACTTCGTTCAGAATTGGTAAAACTTTAATAAAATAGCACTCATTCATGCTACTTCAACTTGTCAATAAATATTTGATGAACTAAACTAACTACAAAAAATTGGAGCATTTTAAAACTATGTTATATTCGCCCGTGTTTCTCAGCATAATTGTTTCTTAGCAAACATACTAAATTATATATGGCTTTTCCCAAAATTAGAATTTATGTCCTAAAAACATTGAAAAAGACATCTCCATATTTGTTTTCAGGAGCACTTTTTACTCCAGTATGAGAAAGATTTTGAATTGAGAAACCAGTCCCTTAAGAATTTGATGTAACATGATAAATATTTAGCAAAAATTGACTAAATAGATGTTAAATTTCATGTATATTAATCTGGTTGGTCTGAGTAAGTTTTCATGGAAGCGTACTCTAGAAAAATTTTTTCAGCCGCGTATGCTATTTGGTTTTGATTCAGTTCAGCATCGGCCATTGCACAGCAACGAATGTTAAGTGACCCCAGAAGAATAAGGAATTGTAAAGTTAGCCTGAATAGATCATGTTGCCGCTGATAAAGGAATAAGAACAAATTAATTAAAATAATAGAATATATAAATTCGAAGTAAACAGTTCAGCATAAAAACAAAGATAACATGGACAAATCAAAACAATTATATCACTTTCCCCGCATTAATAAATTGAAAAACATAAAGGAATAATATGGTAGAGTATATAGTCATGGTTTAGTCACCCTTTACTTCAAAAGGTGAAAAAAGTGGTGGAAAAATGTCTATTGTCTGCATTCGCGTGTGGAAATAACAGCGTAGCAAGCCGAAAAATAAATTGACCGCATTTAACCAAATGAAAAATCAGGAATGCGATTGATTTGAATGGACGTATGGAGTTAATAAAGTATGGAGTTAATAATAATATGTTCAGTGAAACCACAAATTTAAAATTCGTGATTTTAGATTTTCTCCTAAAATAACAATTTTACTGATTTGTTTCGAAAGGCTGGATCCTGGAACAACACTGAAGGCAGTTCTAAGAGTTCTATGCTCAATGACGTTTCGGTTTACTGCACCTGCTGTTTTTTCCAAGTTATTTACCCCCTGCGGCCACTCTGTCTGCTTAGTGTCTGTGTAAGTGGTGTCATATAGCATGAATATGCTTATAGATAGGTGCCTGCATAGAGGAAAAATATATATAGGAGAGATAGTCCTAGACCATACCCAAACATAGACAACGCAGATTTATGCAAAAAATTTCTGTTTTCTAAAATATTTCAGTCTGTTCACGTGCGACGCAAATACCAGACAGGCCTCCAGACCAAAATTAGTGGGGGCTGAAATTCTTCTAAAGTTCTGATTAGATATAAGGATGGCGGGCTAAGAGGGCTAGGGTTTTAAAGGTGCAGTCTGAGATGTATGAGGGCAGATTAGGGTAGCTATTGGGCAAATAAGACTCCAAAAAGAATGGGTAAATGGTGAAAATAGTCTTTGTGTGTGAAACTAAAGATATAGCTTATAAATGGCGGCCTGTTGCAAATAGAAGTCGACTAAAAGCAACATTTTTCTCTATTTTTCTTCCTAGCCGTATATGGATAAAGGTGAACTCCATAGCGTCGTTAATTTTTATGTTGTTTAGCTATTTCTTTCAGTTCACGTTGCGTGGATGTTGATTTTAAATCCTACGCATTAAGACCAGAAAAAAGGAAGAAAATAAAGTTGTTTATTCTACGGAAAATAATTTCCCACAAGTTAAAAACAATCAACAAAAATGTCCGAATTCACAAATTTCAGCTATAGTCCCCCACCCCACAGCTCGTTTATAATTCAAGTTCCAAAAATTAATTCCGACCCAACAAATTTGCTCGCGTGGTAATACGTAAAGGCGCTGGCGTGAATAAAATCGAAACAAAATTGAGTTAGCTGCCATTATTTTGTAGCAGTGATGCCCATGGACTTGATCATGCCAAAGTAGATTTTGTGCCTCTGGCAACTTCTCTAAGCCAAAATCAATGCCATACGTTCCACTGGGGTGGCTCAAGTTCCTTTACTGTCACTGAAAGCAACTTCTGGGCATTACGTTTTGTGTGTGAACAAAAAGTAAACGAGTTTAACGGGGCATAAAATTGATTTTCACCTCAGCTGATTTGGATTAGGGAAGATGCGGGAAAAAACTTGTTTATCAAGGTAGGAAATGTTAAGCGGTCGAATTATCAGTTAATGTAAAGATGAGATATGGGATCTTTCAGTTTTTGAGCTCACATTTGATTTCAGCACTGAACCATATTAATTTTAATTCTGCATATTAGGCTGCATGTTATGATCATGATAAAATGTACAATGTTAAAAAGAATAACAATTAGATCTTATATTCAAACTATATCCTCCGAAGAAAGTATAACAATGTTGATTGAAGTTTAGCCAAATTGAAGAAAAAGAAATATGCTGAAGAAGCCTCAGATTAATAGTGATTCATTTAATTATGCGTAACAGAGAAAGATAAGGTTCGTACGCTTATAAAACATAACAGTGAACTATTCCTCATAATCAATAAAATAATTATTGCGTTTTCGCGTTTTATTTTCCTTTAAAAAATAAATAATTGATATAATTTTTGAAGAACGAACGTCAAAACTCAAGCGTGTCTGCGACCAAACAGAAGAAGTAATTCCGTTGAAATTTAGTCTGAAAAAAAGCTCGTGTATGTTGCAGAATGTGGCTCGTGTATGTTGCAGAATGTGGCTCGTGTATGTTGCAGAATGTGGCTCGTGTATGTTGCAGAATGTGGCTTGTGTATACTGCAGAATTGGTGCGCCTGTCTTGCAGAATTGGTTTGTGTATGTTGCAGAGTTAGGCTCGTCTGCGTGACTGACTTTTGCTCGACCGTAAGTACTTGATGCGTTTATGTTGCTCGTTGAAAAAAAACCCTCTCGTCTGTGTATGTTTGAACGCACCGTGCCCCCTTTGTGCGTTCAAAAATGGTCTGCGTCACAAACGAGGACACACAAAAACCACGACCTGGACTGTTAAGCAGGATACGCCAATTTGATTTTCTTGCTGGTAGATTTTGACATGATTTTAAGTACAAACCGGAGACAACAGTGACAGTTAGATAGTGTAAAAACTGAGATACGCAAATTAAGGGAAGGATTTAAGAAAATTCAGGAAAACATCCCGATGTAGTTTGTGCGTATTTTAGCCCGAAAAGAAGCGCTATTTGCTCAACATAGTCGTAGCTAAAGAGATGAAACCATATGATAAACATGAAACAAAAAATGAATGAAGTAGAAGAGATGACCAAGTTCGAGAGCTTAAGACCAGTTTCTGCAATGGTTAGCACACTAGGCTTTGAAGTAAGATTGCGGATTTGAATCCAATGCTTGACCATTTCCTGAATTCTATCATCTGCTCAGACCCCGTGTTCAAATCATCTTTTTTCAGATATTTCTCGAACTCAAAACCATCAAATTCTACACAAGAGTCTTGACTGACAGTTTGTCGATTTGCGAATTTAAGTCACAACAAATTAGGTCAAATTAGATTAAATAAGCGCTGTGCGCTTCCTTCTTTCTTTTGAGGAAATTCGTTCTTTTCTTTTTAGATTTGACAAAATCATATAAAAGCCTATTTCTCGAACTCAAAACCATCAAATTCTACACAAGAGTCTTGACTGACAGTTTGTCGATTTGCGAATTTAGGTCACAACAAATCAGGTCAAATTAGATTAAATAAGCGCTGTGCGCTTCCTTCTTTCTCTTGAGGAAATTCGTCCTTTTCTTTTTAGATTTGACAAAATCATATAAAAGCCTCATGAGAACGCTTTTCCGTTCTGAAGAAGAATTCACAAATTCAATTGTTTTTTAATGCAGTTTTTCTTCTACAAATGTTCCGTCTCAAAGTTATCCATTAAAACAGCAAAAAATTGCAGGTGACTTCCCTGAACAAAAAATTGTGAAGTTAATTTACCGATACAATATTTAGTGTGCAGTCTTTTGGTTGTCCTTGACACTTTTACTTCTTGTAGAGCTTGTAGGTCTTATGCAAAAGCTTAGATTTTTAAGGTTAGGCGAAGTTTTTGAAAATATTAGTAAACAGTGAAAAAAATACGAAAGGAAGAGGATTTTTATTATTTCAAGGATTGAAGTTATGTGTTATTGGGTTTGTCTGACTTTAAACGAATGGAAATCTGGACATGATCCCGCACAAAGTCTTTTGAAGGCGCAAAAGTGCGATGAACTCACGAAAGTCTGGTGAACGCACGAAAATCTGAACTTGAACGCATTAAAGTCTGCTGGTGAATGCGGGAAAATCTGGATATAAGAACTTTCCGTCTGGGACGGTCTGGACATACCGGTTTCTGTCTGGCACCTTAACCTGGTACTTAAATATTTTATTTTGACTCACCCATTAGGTACTGGTTTGGCTGATTTAGGCCAGAAGGGCACTCTGGTTGCTTCTTTGAAGAAAGTGGGATCCCTCATTGGTGGTCGCTCTCTCGGGACTGCCTTCTTGGGCAACGGGCTGAAATTTGAAATCCATTATTTTGTTCTGATTACCACAACCCAGAAAAACTTAAAAAATTGAGTGCAGAGGTGCTAGACCTGAACAAAAAGGTAATTTTTTCCTGTGACAACTATGCTTGCAATTGCCTCTGCAGTGGCGCTTTGGGTGCGATGCTTTGAACAGTTATTTCAAAACAAACAGAGATGACCTCATGAAAATAAACAGATGACCTCATGAAGCAAGAAAATTTACAAATATTGATCCATAGTATTCCGTCCACAAAATGTCATATTCACAGAGTCTCCAATTGCAGTCTTTCGATTTAGGCACAGTATTGTTATTTAGTACTGCCGTTACTTAGTATCCTTATTGGTATCATCTAGTACTGTAATTAAACTAGGAACTCACTTTTCCTGGGGTCCGTGACCCCATGCCTTTGGGTACTCCTCGCAGACCCAGTAAGTTGCATTGTCCTTCTTGGGATACCTCGTCAACTCTTTATCATCCCAAGCTCTGTGGTCTTTGTAAGTCGTGGACATGTACGGGTCCAACTCCCGTAACACTCCTTGGTCTTTTACATAAAAGGGTTGTCCGGCTAGTTCTGGGTTCTTAGAGGAAGCTTGTCCGACCTAAAATGGAATTTTTGGCCGTTTAGAGATCGAAATTTGAAAGTTTTGAAAATTTGAAAAGTTCGGAAAATTGTTTATGAAAATAACACTGTAATTAGGTATCACTTTGGCACTTTGAAACTCGTTGGAAGTTTCACCAAATTCTTAAATGGCCTTACACGGGTCAAAACTTCAGAAGTAGTTCTACATAATGATTTCATATTTCAAAAAATATTCTAAGTATATATATAGGCACCTCGTAACATATACATTGAGGGGGTGGGGGGATTTGTTGGCCAAAATGGATGTAGATTTATTGACAGGGAGACGAACTATACATAAATTTTGGCCAAATGCCCCCCCCCCCCCCCCCCCCCCTATATATGTTACGACACGCTTATGTATGCCACTATCCTTCGATTGATTAATAGTCTTTACCTTAGAGGGGCCTTCCTTATGGTGGTTCTCAAGCATGAAACCCTGAGGTCCTATTTTAGTGACATCCTCGAAATCAACATCCTTAGTACCCTGCTGTCCTTTGTACTTGTCTCTCATCTCACTTGTCTCATTGGCCATTGTCAATTCTGGACGCCACCGTCTTTCTTCCAACTGAAACAGTCCAGAAGGAATATTAAAAATTACATATGGCTGCAATCTCCGTTTTTAATGATTTTTTTCCTGCAATAAGTAAATTAAAATTATAACCTTGCGGTTAAATAAACATGAAACAAGCCAAAACTTCAAATCATACAAGCACAAAGTCAAAAAAAACATCAATCAACTTTTTTAAAGAATCGCTTCATATAATTTTTTTTCTGATTGTTTTCTTCCTTAAAATAAAAATTAATCAACTTGATTAATCATGACAGGCAGGTAAACTATAGGCAATAATGTTTTCGAAAAAGTCTAAACAATGATGGTTTAAATTTAACGTCGAAAAAAGGCAATTTTTTCACAACTTAGTCCCTCTCATCTGTATTTGAGAACATATCGCACCCGTTATTGATCTCACCTCTATTTATAATAGAGGGGAAGTTATTCAGGTTCGGAGGAGCTATTGATGATTTGAGTTACTGGGCTAATATTGTGCAAAAAAAGTGGCCGGAGAAAATCAGTATCATAAACGCTGATGTAGGCACCTGTTAGGAGGTCAAAGTAGGCTCAGCTACTGTTATATAAAGAACCACTTCTGGATTCAAATCAAAATATCTTACTTCCAATCTTAGTTGAACAAGTAGATCTTCTATGTCCAACTTATCTTATTCGCAGTTCAGATTAGGTTCTTCTTTCCCAACCTGATACCAAGGAACCTCTGCATATTTAACTCTGCATTATATCCACACTCAATGAGATCCAGAAACAACATCGAAATCTATGAAAAATTGGATTTTGTCAGCAAAAGTTGGGGAAGAAGGCCATATTTTTTTAAGTTCTTTTTTGTCGCAAAGTTGGTTGTCCGAGCGAAGCAACTTTATAGAATAGTTATTTCTATAGTTAATTCAACTGATACTAATGGAAAAAAAGGATCAAATTGAGTAGTTAACCTTCCGGATGTGTTCCTTGGCATAGTGCACATTCCAGTTGCCGGCCGCCCTCTGGAACCTCTCATTGCCCAACACTCCCCCTCCGTGTTTCCGGTCATGGGTGGATCCCGTTGTTGTCACATAGGGATCTATCATGTCTGGCAGATCCCTGTGCAGTGACGGGGGAAGAGGGTCTGGCCTTGTCTCCTATAGAAGTGCACAAAATTTCGAGAGTTTTGTTGAAGTTTTGAAAAAATATATTGTGCGTGATGAAAAATAGAGCTCAAGCGAGTTGCATAAATTTGAATTGTCTGGATGGTGCATGCCAATTTGTGTTGCGAACCGGCAATTGATGACAGACAATAAAGACGAGAAAGGGATAATTTATAAATAAGACGATTTTACAAAAAAATATAAATGTCAGCAATCTTACGCTATGCTATTTTTCCAAAAAAGACTTTACTGTTCTCTGTTTTACTGATGCAAACGATATCATTTTAAACGTTTGGTTTCTTGAGAGAAACTGGCATTTTTCCGGAGTAAATTTAATTTCTTGAAGTTGTCTCATTGACGCTTTTGGAACGAAGTATCTTGAAGTACATGTATCTTCTAAGACAAACATTTTAAAGTCTGAATTCAATAGTTTTTTTGAGGTCTGATAATCATTTATTTTCTCTCATTAAATATGAATGAAAATACATCATGAGGCATATGTATCTATTATGATACTGCCGTAGACAACATTGAAAAGACATGAAAAGTAATCTAAATTCACACTACCGGAGAAGAATTTTTGCTATTTTTCATGGTAAAAATCTCTGTAAAGTGACAAAAAAGCTAGCAGACAAAATAATTCAAAACAAAATAATCTCGTAGAAAACAGACTCAAGTAAAGAAATGTAAGTAAAAGCTCTCAAAAATTAGCGGTTTTGTGCTTCAGAGTTCTAGTAGTTGATCTAACTAAAATTTAATCAAATATTGTTATATATTCTGTTTTCCGATATTCAATTAGTTACATTTGCTCAAAAAATATTCTGGTAGTTCCATCTAGACTGTTTTTTGTTGGGCATAAATTGCTATATTGGACTTTTTTGTCCTAATTATTTTTTGACAGACAATATCTAAAAAAATAAGGCAATTGCTAGTTTTTAATTGTTTTTCTCGTGTAACACGTCGGCTAAAAATATTTCCCAAAAGAGTCTGAGAGATTTTTGGCTTACTAATTTATTTCAGTCTGATAGTCTATATCAGTAGACAGTCTGATAGCATTGAAACAATTTCTTGTATAAAATAATTACATTTTTTTGAAAGCAAAATCGATTTCCGATAACATCAAGCAAATAAAGTTTGTTGAGATGCCCGCAATTAAGATTTTCTGGGGTTTCTGTCAGTGAAAGATATCAGAGAGCTGATGACCTTAAATTAACCTATATTTTTAACTTAAATTAATCCTCTATCCTTAAGGTTGACCTATATCCTTAACACGATAAAAGAATGAGAAAAGAATCATAACTGAATATTAATAAATTTCCTGTGCCTTTTCTCGGCTCTGGTGAAACTATTCTCCAAAATTTATAGCTCATGAGCGTTTTCAATTTGAATTTTTGTCTTCTTAAAGCAAATTTTGAACTACATTTAGCCATGTAAAAAGAAAACAAATCAAGCCCAAATTTTCAAAAAACTTTTCAGAAAACAAATCTTGAAAAAACTTTTCAATTAGAACCAAACGCTACAATTGAACCGAGCTTAGTTATGTAGAAATTAGCTTCTTCTTATACAATTTTGTCCACAAATTTTTTGTAGATACTAAGCGGGTGATACATATAAAGGCTCTTTTCCGTTTTTGCCACCCCCCCCCCCCCAGCATATTATTTGCACCCCCCCGACGCACGTGCCATATTTTTACATAATGATTTACTATGTAATCGCACGTGCTCTGTAACTGGGTGGTGCATAACGTACTGGGGGCACAAACGGAAAAGATCCAATCGCATTTCCAAACGTTTTTAAAGTAAGTTGTTGCTCGAACTTTAATCAACTCTCGCAACGATTACAGTAGCGCAACTTATTGATCGAAATTTGTTATAGTTTAATGAATAAATTGAAGATCTGGAATTTTGGTGTAAAATTGCGTTGTCTTAGACTACATCTTTCCACAACTCTAGTATTGCCACTGTTTCGGTATGGTTTGAGAGAGGCAACTGGGATCTTTTCCGTTTGTGCCCCCCCCCCAGCTTAGTGGGCGCATATTATTTGCACCCCCCAGACGCACGTGCAATATTTTTACATAGTGATTTACTATGTAATGGCACGTGCTCTGTAACTGGGGGGCGCATAACGTACTGGGGGGCATAAACGGAAAAGATCTGGCAACTGTTACACTCACAAAGAGGAGTTGATTAAAAATGTAACCACAAAGGTTGCTATTGCCCTCCCGATGTTTTTCAAAAGTTGTCATTCTTTAAAGAAGTTGCAGTTATCTCTATAATCAGTTTTAAAGTAGGTTCTATTGGTACTGTGAAATATTGGATCTTTCTGGTCTGGTATTTTTGGTTTAGAACCAGTGGTGTCCGCTATGTGAACTGTGAACTGCAAAAGAATTGGTCAGATTACGTCTATTTGAAGAAAGTTCATTATTTAGAGAAGTTGTGATTTTCTCTATTATCAGTTTTAAATTAGGTTTCATTGGTACTGTGAATTATTGCAGTTTTCCAGCATTTTTGGTTTAGAATGAGTTGTATGGGCTATCTGAACTGTGAATCTGCAAAGAATTGGCCGGAATACGTTTATTTGAAAAAAAGTTGTCATTATTTACAGAAATTGCAATTTTCTTTATAATCATTTTTAAATATAAATTCTATTGTTATTGTACAATATTTCAGCTTTCTCTAGCTTTATGGGCTATTTCAGAAATATTTAAGCTTTACAATGTTTTTACCTAGTTTTGTCTTGTTTTGATGTTTAATTTTGTCTTGTGTTTGTTTTGGAAATCTTTACAAGCTTCGTTTTTTTTACCATGCTGTACCAGTTTTCCTATAGTTAATTTCAGTAACTCCGCCACTGCCGGTCCCAGGCCCGCAATGAAAAAGAAGCAGGAAAAAAACCACAAAAACATACTGGAAAATCTCAAAAGAGTCGGTTTTAAGCTTGACTTGAGATAATTTTCCGACAACCTGTTTGCTATTTTATATTTAGTGATTTATTTTATCTGGTGTTTGTCGTTTTGGTTGTTTTGGAGAACTGTGTAAGTGCGGATTTTTTACCGCACTGTATCAGTACTCCTATTGTTTATTTCAGTACTTCCGCCACTGCCGGTCCCAAGCCCGGAATGAAAAAGTAGGAGGGAAGAACCACAAAAATCATACTGGAAAATCTCAAAAAGTCAGATTTTAATCTTGACTTGAGATAATTTTCCGACAGTTGATTAACTATTTCAGCTCAACCAGCAGCAAAAAGCAGCCAGGTAACCAGGACGAAAAGGTAAATGTAAGTTCGAAATCTTGCAAGATTCTTGCAAGATGGATTCAAAATCTTGCAAGAATCTTGCAAGATGGATACAAATCTTGCAAGAATCTTGCAAGAAAAATGGAAGGACTATGCATTCATTGCAAGATTTCTTGCAAGATTCTTGCAAGATTTTAAATTTTTTCATCACTAGGGTTGGCATATGTGTCTCATTTAATAGGTGATTGCTAACCCTATATCCCTGATCAGGGAAGTAGTCTCCTGGTCTGAATTCCAGTCCCCTCCCACTGCTCGTCTGCCAGGTGTCGAACCGTCTCTCTGGTGCCATTTTGTATCACGCGTTACTTCTTAGAATATTAAATAAAAATTGAGCTTTAATTTATTTCTTCAAATATTTCTTCAGATCCAAGACCGTAAATTAGGACACAAATCAGCTCTGCTTGAGTTTCTGATTGATTTTGCTACACAATCTGAAACAAAAAAGAGTGACGAGGGTAGAATGATTGGGTCTTTCCCATCATAGCCCCCCCCCCCCCCCAGCTTAGTGGTCAGATAACCTATACCCCCCCCCCCCCCAATCATGGTAATTATACCATAATGGTGGGGGGCTATAATTTCATGGGGGGGGGGGGCTAAAATGGGAAAGACCCGAATGATTTTAGGGAGAGGGCCGGGGTATAATGAGAATCAGCCAAAATGTGATTTTGGAGCTGTATTTTTAACGAGCAGATTGTTACGTACCTGGTGTTTAAGCTGCATAACGTGTAGACGCATTCAAATAATGATATAGAGCGCACGTGCGGCTTCTTTATAGCATACATCTATACAGCAGATGTCCATCGCATAAAATTATATTGATAAAGAAAATGTACTTTCAACGTCAACTGTGTTCAATGTACCATGTAAAACTATTCCAAACTTTTTCGATGAAAAGACGTAATCAAAACAGTGTTTAAGTGGGTCTCAATGAATAAAAAGCAAAACATTATGTGGAAGTGAAAAAAAATTATAAAGGCTGTACTGGTGATCTCTTCGCATTCGTTCACAAATTCTGTTGTCTAAACTGGAAAGTTATCCGATAGCCAACATAGAACTTAAAATCTTGCAAAAACGGAATATCGGAAAAGATCCAAAATCTTAAATTACGCTGGAGGAGCTCATGCCTGACTTTGATCCTAGTTTTGAAGCATGAGGAACAGTCGACAGATACGTTATAGCGTTATCCCCCATGAACTTATAGCGCCGCATTATGATATATTTAAAAGGATGGGGGTAAAGATTACCTGACCATTAAAATGGGGGCTATAATGGGAGAGACCCGAAAATGGATTTCACAAAAAAACCATTTTGTCCTTCTTTCTCACCACATTATGTTTTCTGTTCGTCTATGGGAGATTAGTTTCAGATATTAATTTGAGACGCACGCTCAGATTTTAAAAATAAGGATCTATTCTGTTTTGGTCCCCCAGTGTTTTTATGACCCCCAGTTACAAATTATATTTTGCTATAGAGCACATTACTATGTAAGAAAATAGCACGTGCGCCTGGGGGTCATAAAAAATTTATGCTTGCTAAGCTGGGGGGGGGGGACAGAATAGATCCAAAAAATAATATATTAATTAAATTTTAAAATCTTAGATCTTCTTCCCTATTATTCAAAAAACGATAATTTTGCTCCCATAGCATTTTCGTTGAATCAAATAGCATCTGATAAAGAAGCCCAAATGTCAACAGAAAAAATTGCTTGAGAGTCTAGAGCGACCACCAGAGAAAACAATTTTCTGCTTATTTAGCTTGTACTTATTCTTTTTTTGTGGTCATCTATTCTGTTTTGCCCCCCCCACCCCCACAGATTTTTTTTGCACCAATTACAAAGTATATGTTGTTATATAGCACGTCACTGGGTTAAAAATTAGCACTTGAGCCTGGGGTCGTAAAAGATATAAGCTCACTTCAAAAATTTTCCGAAATTTTTTTTCCAAATAAGGTGCATCTCATTTGTCGATAATCGAAGCAGCTTTATTAGTAATGATAATAGTAATATTGTTTATATCGTTTATTTCATTAACGATATCATCAATAATAATAAATCCATTCTATATTTGAAGTGGTTAAGCGTGTGTTTTGTTTCTTTTGAGTGTTTGCGATATTCATCACAACAAAACCTCATTTTTAACCTAGAAAAGCTTTATTTCTTACTTATTTGTTCTTCTGTCATTTTTTCGCGTGATTTTTTTGACAAAATGGAATTGAACAAACTGTACATTTCATCAAGTAACTCTTATTTACTGGTTGGCCTACATAGAGGAATTCAAGGTGAGCTGACCCTTTGTACTAACTGATGGCCGCAATTTCTCGAAAAAGCGGTATATTTTGTTAATTTCGAAAATAACAGCTTGTGCAAAACAGCTGAATTTTTGCAAAACAGCTTGTGATTATGACATCATGTACTAAACAGTAAATTTACGAATCAGAAAGAATTTATGTTGGGAGATAAATTTTACATTTCAATAATCTAAATCATATACAAAAAATCTTTCATCGGCTTTGTTTTTCAACGTTTTTGAGGCTGCGATTTGGATATGACATATTTAGGATATGGTTTAGTTCATTGTTAAATGTCACCCATAGTTGAGGTTGTTTTAATTTCGTTCATTCCGTTGCCTTCTATAAAGGTGATTGACCTTTTCATCATAGTAGACATCTGAATTGCGGTAAGAATTTTCTTTTGAAGCTATGAACAAATTCTTGTTCAATAATTGTCGTTGGATCTAACTTTTTTCACCTTCCAATTTGCTTCAATTCTCTTTCTCCCCCAATGAAACTTTTGAAGTTCAGTCGATTTTTTTCAATTTTTTCAGTTGCTCAGCGTTTTGACTATTGTGCCAGTAAATACTAATTCGCGTAGTGAATGCTTACCAAATTAATTGGTTGAAATTTCGCAATTACTAGCGCAGACAATAGCGACGAAATATACACCTAAGATGTGCAAAACATCATTTGTAGCACAAATTCATCAAATAAGTTGCTCGAGTGCATAGCATAGACAGTGGTTGACTTCCTCATCAGAATGATTCAACAGAGGTTTTCATCTGTAAGGTACTAAGGCAGCGTAATTCCTCGGCAAAGCGCTTTTATTTTTTTAATGATTTAATTTTAAAACATATTATCTGGAGATCAAAAAAAAACTTCGGAAAACCACAAAAAAACTTTACACATCAAATACTGCATCACATCAGAGCAGCTACCTCTCGTATACCCAGAGCTATTGAGCTCCTTAAAAAACTGTTATCCATATGATTACGAAAAACTCGGTTGTTCAATTTTTTTGCTGGGCTGACGCGCAAATTAATATTCCAACCTGAATTTACAATGGATGAGACAACAACTCCTTCCCTACAGCTTCGAATTGTATCTATCGACAAAATTACTGTAAACATTGAAACACTTAAGTACTCTTGTGAACTCAAATTATTCCATTGTCAATGCATCTTAGACATTTTTAGGCGTTTGGTTCTTGAGAGACGACAGCCAGTTTCTTCGGTTCTCCCATGTTCCGAGCCCGATCATTTATATCCAAGATCTCATATATTTGAAAAGAGCGGACACTGTTTGTAAAGGAGCAATTTCCGAATTATATGGAAAAGTTTTTAGAATCACAGATCAAAAAAAAAATGGAATGTTTTTTTTTGAAAAAGGAATGAATGAGATTGAATGTCAATGAATGTGACTCATTGTGATTGAATCCAATAGAATGAATGTGATTTAACGCGCACGTTTTAATACTGTAATCGACAGGGAAGTTCAGAATGTGATTTAAATCTTCAATTTCCTCTAGGTTGCAATTAGATAGTGGAAGAAGAGTAAAAGTTAACTGAAACATATGCAATACCAGGACTTGGCTACTGGAAATAATTCAAAAATTACAAAAACTGGCAAAAACGGAGGGAGATGTATAACCTGCTGCTACCTCTAACAATAAAGGTCTTAGTAAGTCACAAGCCTGTCATGTGAAAAAAAAACATAATCGATCCGCAAGCGGAAAAAAAATTAAGTTAATGTCATACCAAGCAAATCAGTTTTTAAAACTATGTTAAATCAACAACTACCGTTTTTCTAGATTGGATATTTTGAATTTTTGGTTGGCAAGCAAAATGCAGCTAACTTTAAACGTAACGCAGAGTTTCTAAATTTCCTATAAATTTACTCACACACATTTTGTCGGGTTTTTAATCCAAACAAAACAATTATGTGTAATTAAAATAGAACTTCAATCAGGCAAATTGGCCATAGATGCTCCACTTGCAAAGGCTGCTTAGAATTCTCTTGGATCTTAGGATAGTCTTTGATGAAGTGAAGTACAAAACTTTGTTTCATAAACCCCTGACCTGAGATTCAAAATATTTCGGTACTGAATTATAGTATTCTTAGTAGTATAAAAAGCTGACAGGAACCTCAACGGGGGGGGGACGGACAATTTTTGCAACGCGATTTTTTCTGGCCGACTACAACGGGGTGGGACACTTAATTTTTTAACCAATTGCAAAAAATGTCGCCCCTATTTTTTTCGCCAAAATGCAATTTTTGAAAAAAAATTTTTGTCCCTCATATGAGGGTGGACAAACACATGGAAAATTTTTTGAAGATGGGGTGGAAAATATTTTTGTTGATTTTTTGGTTTTAATCAATGTGAAATGTTGTGAAACATGTTTTGTGAGTAAAAAAGTTGTCGGAAACACTTTTCTCAAAAATTGAAATTTTGGTCCCATAGAGGGAAAAGAACTTTTAAAATTTTTAGAAAGATGGAGTCCAAAAAATTTCAACGCTATTTCACTTTTAATCAACATGAGAAGTTGTGAAACACGTTTGAAGTGATAAACACCAACATTCGTCTCACCACCACACCCCATACACTCCGCTAAACATCAACCATTTACACTCACCACACAAACAACCAAACACACACATACACACATACACACGCCAGGCTTTTACACCAACCACACGGCTGAACCCCAACCCAGCCTTCAAACACACACACACACCCACACACGAACGATCCTACACCAACGACAACCAAACACAACCCCCGAACCCTAGCATACACACGCACACAAAATTTCACACACCCTTCCGCTACTACATGCACCAAAACGCACCAGACTGCCACACAATACAATTGATTATGTTGAAAGTTAATTGATAAAAACGAAAAATAGTCAATCTTTATGCAAGTTTTGTGCATATGAACTGTCATACTGTAGATTATATGAAAGTACATATGCGCGAGCAGAAGAACGAAAAAGAAAAACTTGAAAACTTTCCTAGGGAAAAAATTTGCAATCTTTGTTTTTGATAGATGAACACATATATACACATACATGAACACACAAAAAGTAAGCACACAACGTCAATCTTGCATCCTATACCCTATTTCGCAAAAAATGAACAAAGTAGAAGATTGATTGTTAGACATTGAACAAACACAAAAAGACACCAGAAGTCAACACTACTGCAAATGTTTGTGTTTGTCTCTTTGCTTAAATGTGTGGCGAAGATCGTACTAAGTTTATTTTAATCCTTCGTATTTGTTTCCTGGGCTACTTGTTATACCCTGTTGTGGTGGTTCTGTATTGTGATGAGGTCTGTATTGTTTCAGTGCTGAAAAATTCCTCGTCTTGATAGTTTTGAAAATTGATATGAGGGTTTACTTAGAGGATGATTGGATTGTTTTGGTTTTCGCAAGCCGCAATTCAACATTTTTGATTTCGTTAATTGACCAACCACTACCATGTGGTGAGAAGTTGTTCAATGCTAGAATCATTTGTTTGGTCATTTCAGAAAAAGATTCGTTACTTATTCCAGTCAACATTTCCGCCAGCGGTCCATACTGATAAACCGTGAACTTTATTCATGTGCTCAATGTAGGATGAGTCATCCATAAAAAAATTGTTGCAATAAAGACAACAGCGGGGTCTGAACGAGAGATGATTTTCTCTCATATGGTTCTCAAGTTCAATAACGCTGCTTCTTTCACAGCCACATTCATGGCATACAAAGCTATATTTTTTGAAGTACTGTTTATGAACTGTTTGTTTGTGGCGTCTGAGACTACGCTTGCTAGCAAGCTCCTTGTTGCAAGCAGTACACTTATCAGTCTTCATTAATGCTGCCTTATTGATTATTAAATTCGACTGCAAAAAAAGAGAATCAGAAAGTTTGTAAATCGTTTTTGGATTTTGTTTTATTAGTGAAAACCGAAATTTAAAGCAACGTTTAGTAAAGCAACGTTTCATAAATGTGTTCACAAAATTCATTGTAGTCAGTAAAAAGCAATATGGCAAATGAGAAAAAATGTTTGTTGTGATTTACTGTTGTTCTTTGTTGAATCTTCCAATCAGAGAACGTTTTTGTTTTGTTTACAATTGATAAAAATACTCTGATCGCATCTTTCAAAAATTTTTCCGCAAATCTAATGTCAGTATTTCAGCGGCTCTAATGTTTGCAAAGTTGTCTTCTCTTTGTATTAGGCAGGTGTCATTGAAAAAAATTTTAACGCTTGTTTAATCAACGTACTTTTTCCGTTCTGGTTATCGTTGCTTTTAACAAAAGAAGAACCCTATTACTAAATTATTAGTAGGCAGAAAAAACGGAATTCCTATTTTAAATTCAATCACGTGTTCGCTGTAAACATTTTATCTTTGCCCGAAAAAATTTATATAGACAAGAATTTGTTTGCTATCATCAACATGGAGTTGGCAAAACTCGTGTTCGAACTTTATCAGTAAAAAAATTGCATAAAAGATATGAATTTTGAAGCGATACAAATATAAAACTATGAGAACTTACAGACAGTAACAAAGTGTTTTAAAGGCGAGAGAGTTTGATGACCTTCTTCGATGGAGCGTAACAATGACTTAAATGTGGCGTCTCTTCTTCATCTGAAAAATTGTTCGAGAGCAAGGGAAGTTGTTTTTCATGCGTTCTTGTTGAATCGTTATCCAGTTGAGATGACTGATCAAAGGCCCAGAATTCTGATATCTGCTCCTCTTCTGCGAGCTGTCCGAGCTGGTCTTCCCAATTTTTGGTACAATCATAGTCATAATCTTCGAAAAGCTTTCTCGTTCTCTTCGATAATTTCTTTAGATCCTCTCCCATTTTTTTCAAATAGATGTAAGGCAACCATAGTAACGCGGAGAATAACAAGAATCAATAAATATTGAGCTTTTCTCGCGCGTTTTGTCAGCTGAAAAATATCGTGCTGTTTTGTATAATCAACGATTGGTTTGATATAATTTACAGTGATAATAAGTCTGTTATCACTGCGCCATAAACCAGTGTTTTTATTGAACGTTTCCTTCACCAATGATACATGCTTATAATTGTGGCTTGTACGAACCAGTGGCTTGTACGAAGTGTTGTTTGAGAATCGTTGGTTTTTTTTATTTCTAAATATTCAGCGGCAATAATTTTCAAATAAAAAAACCGTTTCAGCCGTATGAGGTTTGTAACTAGAATATCAGTTTTCGAAATAATATCTTAGCTGTGAAAAAGCAAACTGAACAAGTTTATCAATTATAACGGTGAAAAATTTTGTGAAATCGGATAGAGTTGAATTTCCGTTACGAAATCGATAAATAGGAAATGAGAAATGACGGAATGATAAGAGTTATGAACAGAATGATGTGTTTATTTGCTTGGAATGCATAGTCTTTGCATAAGGACAAAAATTGAATTAAGTCATCTCTTATTGTAAGGTTTTCTATGAGCGGGCTGAATTTTTTTTGATATGTATAAAACAGTTTCCATAAGCCAAACCAGCTTATCCATTGTTGATGAAAAACAACTTGCTGTTGAGTTTATTTGCGTTGGTTGGTTCTTACGATAGTGTTTTTTGAAATATGTCTTATAATGCTTAGCGCGGCGGTGTTGCATCAAAGAATGGAAGGTGCCGAATTGCCTTGGACAATTGTTACATTGAACGGGTTTGGCAGCAGGATGAACTTTTTCAAATTTTACTAATTTAAAAGTCTTTTGCGGAACTTCCATCTTCACAAAAGACAAAAACAAACTGTTAGGACGAGTAAATTTTGAACCAGTTACAGCTTCCCCTGTTTTGTTTGCATTTTAAAGAAAAACTGAAGCTGACCAACTTATGTTTGTTCAATGTACCACTGTCCATACATGTAGGCGTCAAGCTACACAATTTTTTTATAAGCAAGTAAACTCTGCTTAAGCAAGCCAGAATTAAACTGTTATTGTGAGCATGTCTTTAACCAGTACAGCTTCTCTTGTCTATTGTAAACAATAAAAAAACGCTGGCACCGCTTAACTTTTTTGACCAAGTTTAGCATTGTCCAGACATGTAGGCGTCAGGCTGCAAAATTTGTCTACATGCGATTAAACTCGGTCCAAGAAAGGCAGAATTAAACTGTTGCGGTGAGCAAGTTTTTAACCAGATACAGCTTCTCTTGTTTTATGTAAACATCAAAAGAACGCTGGCGCCGCTTTACTTTTGTTTGTTGAGGTGTAGCACTTTCCCAACATGTAGGCGTCAGATAGGGTAGTTTGTTTAAAAGCAATTTTGTTGTCTGTAGTCATTTCCACCGGCGCAAATATTTCAGATCAATTAGTTCGTTATCATGGGAGCTGTTTTTTCTAAAGACGCTGAATATAGCGACTTTCATTTAGATTTTTCGGTGAGCAAAAAAGACTTTTGTGGATTGCCGTGAAAACCTACAATTCTACCGGCACTTACCTATCACTGAAATTGTTCAAACGTGAGAGCGAGCTAGTTTATTGGGAGTTCAATAAAAAATTACTCTGTCGACGCTGGAGTTTAATTTGATATGTTGTGATATTGAAAAGATCAATCAAATGATTGATACACCTGTTGGATTGATTGAATCTCCTCTAAAACCTGACTCAACAGCGGAATCAAAGCACTCGGGCAAAAAATTGGGAAAATCGTTGACACGTAGTGCTAAAAATTCAAAAACTACAATCACAGTCAACAAAAATTGCAACTAAATTGATGCTTCATTTTTGCTTATTGTCATTTGTGATTCATTAGTTAGTTAGCTCACTGGCTTTCATAACATTTATAATGGTTGAAGCTATGTATGAAAATAGTCCTGAATACTTTCAAAAGCTTCAAAAACGATTCAAATATACCATTTGTGAGAACGAACCGAAAGTGGAAAATTCTGCTGTAGAGAATTATGCCTACGGTTATCATTCATCTTTGGCATCTGTGGAAATTTGCACTTCTGGTTCTAATCATCGTCATGTTATGTACGAAATTGGCAAGCAAGATCATAGTTTGTTCGATTCTTTGTATGTTCCGGCGGCAGTACTTTGTCTGGTGACTTCAAGTTACTTATGTTGCCTATTCAGAAAAATTTTATTCAAAAAGGTTCCATTATTTCTCGACTATATGTTGCTGTGGAGTATCTGTCGAAGTCAAATCATTCTTCAATCAACAAAACAAGGAAAAAACTTCCTACACCATGCAGCGAGCGCATGATCGCAACAACAGCAATTGCTACCTCTACATCATGCAGACATTCTACTGTTCCTGATGTGACTATGAGACGGTTTTGTCAGTTAATGCTTGGCGAACATTCCGCTTCTATTTACCAAATTATGGATATTTTACTGAGCGGGCAAGGGAGCTTCGTCCGGGAGACTTCAAATTATTTGCTAAAATTTCAGTTTTGTAAAAACTCAAATGTGTAAAATGTGGTGGTTTTGAAAACTTAATTAACTTTTACTCCATATGTTTTAAGAAATCTAGTAATTGGAGCTCATTTACATCGGGTACAAAAGAAAAGTTTTCACTATAGAAACAATGAGCATCATATATGCAAAATAAACCGCAAAGTTGTGAGTCTGAAGACTGCAATGGAGATTGAGTGTCTCGTCTCTGTTCCATAATGTCCATCATCATTTCCATGTTTCTGCACATTTGTAGCCGGGAGAAAATATGCTTGTAAGTGGTTATTGGTAATTCCAAGGGATCTGCGAAAAACAATATGGGATATGCATATCGGTTAGCTAGCACTACCCAGTGGGTTCCAATAGAGTTGGAGCGTGATGTGTTAACAATTATAAATGTATTTACGGGCAAATCCAGGGGGTAATTATTGGCGGCGTAAACACCGTGAAATCAATTTCAAGTGCTTGCATTTTTTGATTCGAAGTGAAATTTGATCTTCGTTCGTTGCTAACCGTTAATTGGGAGAGCTTTTTTAGATGTGTTTCTCGCTGAGTCAATGTAGATAGTAGATGCTTTTTCTCCGAGAAAAAATTTCAACGTAATGAGCTAACGCTGCATCGAACTTGAGTTCGACAGACAATGATGAATATGTGAGCTCTGGATGAATAAAATCATGAGTTGCCTCCTGAGTGCTGGTAAGATCAAATACCATCATATGATGGTTTCCGAACTCACTCAGAGGTATTCCGAGGCCATTTTCTACATAAGCTAATGCACTCATTGATTTGTAGTACAACCTCTTGTTGTCAGTTGTTGACATTGGAGTTCCAACCGTGGCAAAGCCAATCCAATAAATGGTTATCTCTCTTGAAGCAAATTTTGATAATGGAATGGATTAGCGGTGTTGGTACCGATGAATGCTGTACCAACGCATAATGCAATAATGACTCTTCTGATTGGCTGTTTAGTAAAAATATCCTCAAATTTTCAAATTTTCAGCTTTGTTGGCCCGTTGTAGCCAAGAACGTTTTGCTAATTACTTCATTGTATCGGTAAATTGCCGGAGTTTTCAATAATCTCTTCTCAATTGCGCCTACAACATTATCTGACACCGTCATCTTCCTGATAAATAAATTAACCTCATCTATTTTAACCTTGCAGTGTTTCGCTGCGTCTTCGCCGATGACGGCAAAATCATCTTGAGATCTTCTCATTGAAATGCGTAACGTAACTCCACTAACCAAATGTTTCTCACATGGAAAGAAACCGACCGCCAACTTTCCATATAATTTTATGCGTGCGGATTGTCGCACTGTTTTTTTTCTTGTATCTGATATTGCTGCTGAAATAGTGCCGGGGTTTTTTCATACTCATAACATTGACATTTTAGGCCGGTTTTCTTTGCGTCTGTATCATGAGAGAATTCAGTTTCTATGAAAATTTTGTGTGCATAGAGTCCATTAGCTGTTGAAATTTTGATACCATTTGCAGAAACAGTACAGTCGGCGAAAAGCGAATGACGGATTTTATTAGCAAAATATGGAAGATCACTGGCATTTCCGTCACCATGTGTGTAGCGCAAATCCGTTCCATCTGTTTGAAGTATTCGACACTTGATCTCCAGGTAAATTTATTGCAATAAAGGTAAAGTCAATAAAGGATATGAAGGATATTATTAGCGAATGAAGGATATTATTAGCAAAATATGGAAGATCACTGGCATTTCCGTCACCATGTGTGTAGCGCAAATCCGTTCCATCTGTTTGAAGTATTCGACACTTGATCTCCAGGTAAATTTATTGCAATAAAGGTAAAGTCAATAAAATTGTTGCGATCAACAACAACTTCAAATTCCAATGATGATCCTGAAGGCGAATAAAGCGGTCCTGTTTTTTGCTCGAATGATTGATCAAATTTTACCAGCAAAGGTGGTTTTTCAAATAAATCTAAAGAACTGTGATTGGCTTCAGATGGTATCACAATATTAGTTAGCATTTTTCACTCGCGAGAAAAAATCCAGTCGACTCTTTTTCGGACGGGGTTTTCGAGAAATTTGGCTACTGTACTTTTCAGTGCTTGTTTTGCTGACTTTGTTTTGGTTGCAACTTCTACTAACTCTGGTGCTCCCTGAACCAATAAATCAAGACCAATTTTTTTGCTGGGGGCCAGAGAAATTTGCGTGGTAATGGCAAAGCAACTCTTCCAATATCTGCAGCAGGGCTCCAAAACCGCTGCCTCTTTGTCTGTAGTGTCCGGGTAAATGCGGCATTGATTGAGATGCTTGATTGCTGTGGTATGCCTCCATATCAAATAAATTTTTGAAATTTTAAACTGACTATATCTTTTCCGGTCCCAGTAAAAGGAATTAGTTTTCCTGTTTCGTTTCTCAACTCTACCTGGAAGTTTTAAATATTGTTTGATAATATTGGCTTGTAATCCAAATTTGTGTAAGACTTGTGGTGTATGGGTGTCACTGTGTTTATGCTACCGTTTCTCAAACGTCCTTCAGACTCAATTATTTTTATTACAGGAGCTCTCACGTCACCAACGTTTTTATGTTCAATTATATCCATGTATACAAATATTAAGTGTGATCCGCAAGTAATATCAACTGGAAAATCTCCAACATGTCTGTTCAAAGAGTTGCCTGCTTTTTTTGACTTGTAACCAATATGAATAAAACCATGATTCGAAATATCTCTTATTCCTGTAAAACCAAGAATATTGGGTACTTCTTCATCTTCAAATGACAAACCTTCGTTAGGTCCAAATTTCAAAACTAATTTTTGCGTTACAGTGTCCAAATCATAGTCAAACTGTTTCAATTGAGTGATTCGAAAAATTTCCTCCAGAAGCTCTTCTGAACTGTTGTACAAAACTCTGCAAATTCTTCGAAGTTGTCCGGTGCGAGTATGTGAAGCATCAAGTTCAGTGCCAGAACTGACATACGAAACTATTTCGGCTGAGGTTACATTATTGATGTTTGATGGAATGATATTGAAGCAAGGGCAACTTGCCAAGCCAATCTCCATCTTACTGTAATGGTTGGGCGAGTTGATTTCGAAACTTGGCCATAGTATTATTAGTAAAAATTCCCATTGATGCATTCGATATCAAATCAATAGTAAATTCTCTATGAATACTCATGTTTAGTCTTCGACAGGAAGGACGTTCACTTGGACTAATTCTGGTTCATAAAAATTACCTTCAATTATAACGTTGTTTGCATCTTTAAGGTTGTATGTTGGTGGACTGAGCGTGGCAACCTTGACTACTGTGAAGACTTCGTCTGTATAAATTTGTTTAAAAACTTTCCTAAATACTTCGTCTGGATTTGCAATCCGAACCAGGTCACCTTCTTCGTATTTTGGTCTGCACTTTTTTGTGCTAATTGCTAGGGATATTAGAAAAGGTTGATGTTTTGGAAAGTTTTATTAAGTGCAAGTTGGGTAACACGATTAACACGACTGTTTATAGTTTTTACAAACTGGGACAATTCCTTAAAATAAGTCCAATTTTCCTCCAGGTATTTGTGAATAATGTTTTCGAATGTTCCTTTTGGTTTCGATTTCGGTTGTATATAATTGAATCTCCTTCTTTTCACAAAATTTTTTGAATTCACCTTTGAACTCGGATCCCTTGTCTGTCCAAACCCTTTCTGGTTTTTTCTTTTTGATCATTTTTTGAGCGCTTTAACAAGGTCTTTTGCATATAAAGCCTTCATTGGTTGCCCTCGTAGGTATCAAGATAAAACATCAAGAGCCACCCATAAATATTTGACTCCATTGTTGTGTTGGGCAACTTTATCCATATATACCACATCGACAGACCAGATATCGTTTCTTCTGTATGCAACAGCTTTTAGTCTCGGAAAGGTTTTTCTGAATTGTTTGTATTTTGTGTATGGGGCTTTCGACTGATGGTACTGAACCACTTTGGACCTTGGTAAACCGCTGGCTTTCTTCAAATTAGCAATGCTACCAAAAGCTGCACTACCTTTTGTGTATAATTTGCTCAATTGTTTAACGTGAGAGATGGTAATTTGTCCACGAGCTAGACGGTTGGATTTCGTCTTTTGAATCTTTAAAGCTTCCTTCATTGTCACCAGAAGCTTTTGATTCTTCTGTTCTCGAGACCCTTGATTCTTCGTTTTCTGTTTCATCCTCAAACAACTGTAACTGTTCGTTTAGTGATGAGACAAGATTTTTTTGCGTATGTACTACAAGTTAATTATGAACTGATACCTACAAAGGTCAGGAATTTGTAATGTTCAATTTAAAGCTTAGAGATTGTTTTTTGTAGATCGTAACAAAATCTGCGACAAGAAATCCCGTGCTTGATTTATAAACCATTAGTCTTGATGTCTGATACAGCAAAAGAGATTCTGACTTTTCTATTTTTTTCAATATTATGCTCGGTTTTTTCAAACTTTTTTTCTGTCAAGGTGTTTAATATCTCTCAAAACTCGCTCCCAGTTTTCAGTTGAAACTTTTATATCAATTTTTTCATCTCTAGTCTCATTCAAATCATCTTTGACATTCTCCAAAATATTATCTGTCTGCTGTTGCGTGTCTTAATGCGTGGTAGAAGGTGCTGGTGGAGACTTGCTTCTTTGCAACTGTGATATTTGTTTTGCTCTCTCTCGGACATTTTTAATGCTGAGAAGTTGAGCAATTTGAGGTTGTTCATTCGCATACATTTGGCGAGGAATTAGCACAAACTCTTCAGTGTGCATTTTGCTCATGAAAAGCAATACAAGGTAACGCAATGAGTTTAATTAGACGGATTCCAGAATATGATCGAAACATTTTGCTTCTCTCACTTGTTTCAACTCGCCTGTCTGCAAGTTTACCTAGCTGCTTCTCGATTTTTTTTTAATTCAACTTTATTGATTGGTACAACTCCAAAGAGTACGTTCATCACTTAGTCACTCAGAAACCAAATGAAATTGCCCTGATGTAATATCTCTATTTGAGCTGTATTCTCCTTCCTCTTATTTGCCCAGTGCTTGAGCATAAGCAAATGTTTCTTTTTCGTTTGTAATTGTTTTAATGACTGCTTCAGGGGAAGAAATGTAAAAATTAGAAAGATCCGGTCCAATTCGTTGCGAAGAAAAACGTAAACTTGGGCTGGTTTTTGGGTCGAGATCAATGATCAACTGTCCAAAGGGCTCCGCAGTTGCTAGTTTGTATGCTTCTTTTATCAGTTGCAGACAACTAAACTGTTTTCCAAGATATTCAATTTGTTGAATGTCACAAAACGACTTGAATCATATTATTTGTGTTGTATTCAGATCAATGGTTCTGGACCATTTGCTTTGATGGAACAAATTATGCTTGACGTATATAACATGTAGTTTGCGATGACGTCCTGATGTGGCTATTTTTACAAATTTTTTGTCGTTGAAGATTTCTTCACATGAATCTTCATAGATAAGCAGACAGTGCGATAAGTTTTTTGTTATATCAAAGCCTGAGTATTTTAGAAACTCAATCCCTGGTATAACTCGATGCATATCTTTGAAAAGTGGTTGGAACTCTTTAAAAAAATTATAATTTTTCTCAAGACGTGGATAAAAGGTCGAAACAAGAGTTCCTTTTAGCATTCGAAACAAGAGTTCTGTTTCACCACAACCACTTGGTCCTACAATTGACATGATTAACCTGTCATGTGTAAGAATAACTTTGTTCATATTTTGGGATTAGGAAAATGTAATCAACTAAACTCGATAAGAGAGCAGTCCAAATTAATTTCTCTTCACAGCTTTCTGATAATAGAATGAGCATAGAGAAGCAAAGAATGATCATTAAGACAATGATACTCACTTGAAAAAAAATTATTACTTCGGACCTTGGCACTGTTGTATTTGAACAACAACGCCATGAGGGCCTCTCCTTGTTGTTTACATCAAATTCTAAATTACTGATACCAGCGTCAGCCTCCTCTCTTTGATTCATTGGAGAAAAAATTTAATTGAAAAGTGAATTGAACAAGAATGATGTAAAATGTTATGTTTTTGAATTTTTCACTGGGCAACTGTTTCATGTACCAGAACTCAAACAAAGTGAAACCTTTAATATGACTTTTTATCTCTAGTTTATAACAAACAGTTGATGAGCCATTTTCCTCGAACGATGGTTGATTGAAGACTTTTTAAACTTCGGGGTGCTCCAAGACATATAACCGCAACTCATTCGGCATCTCATTAAGTGATAGATCACGTTCTGGTGGTGTTTTTTTTCAATCTAAATGGAGGAACTTTTTTGTCCGCCCATTGCTTCCAACATGGGATTCGCTGCTCTTTGAGGGACTGCATAGGCTTGTTTTGTTCATAGCAATAATTGAACTGATTCCGATGTTCTCGAGCTCTCTGTTTATTTTTTACGTACAGTTGGAAGTGATAGAAATTATCTATCACAGGCAGGAAAGCCCTAAAGCCGTCTAGCTCGTCGAGAGAAAGAGTAATGGTTACAAAATATTGTTTTGGTGCTGCGCTATAAAGAGATTTGTAACGAGGTTGTTGAGCTGTGTTTGGCTTATTGTTGAGATAGTTCGCTCGGTTCTGTTGATCACTTGAAAAATTATTCTGTATTGGTGGAGAGGGATCCTAAACTCTGTTGAATATTACAATCGGTTGATCGTCAAGTGGAGTCAAGCAAGTGAATATCTTCAAGTTGTCTGACAGATAGGTTGTTAAAATTGCCGTGTCTTCTCTGTGCATCACTTTGTGTCCACTGTGAAAATATGCGTGCTTTTTGTTCAGCGCAGTGATTTGGTAATTGATCTTTTGTTGAACAAAAATTTGAAAGAAGATAACAGGAGGATACTTGTTCTTCTGATATTATCTCTGAGATTCTGGGACAATTTAGATCCTCCAGATTATAAACAGTTTTTTGTAAAAGCTTACCGAGGAGCTCACACTTTTCAATGCCTTCGGCAAAAAAAATTCGTCTGGGTGAATCGAAAACTGAAACTCGTGTAGGTTTTGGTCAGCCAAATAACAGTTTGTCTATCGTGTGCGGGTAAATCAGCGAATTTAAGCGGCCGTTTGATAAATATTGTATCATTGTAACTCGAACACAAACTGAGTTCTTTTATAATGAATCCAAGTGACTTGAGTTTGAAACCTTCGAGATCGAGGACAATTATATTTGTGACTTTGCTGTCGAAATTTTCTAGCAATCCAATTCATGAAACAATTGTGAATGAAAAATTTTCACTGATAGAATGAATGATATTCCTGTCAAATGTCCAAAAAGACAATTGTTTACTGGTGAGTAACGGAAAGCGTAAACATATCCAGGGCCTTTGCTTCTGCAATCTTTTATAAATCCAGCGGCGTCATGCAATGTAGCATGAACTCGTAGCACTTTGCTCCGTTTCAATAAAAGATCTAGTCTTGAATTATCAATTCCAATGAAACCACCATAGGGTCTAAATTTAAGCGCTATTTCTCCGTCATCTTCTGGATCTAACAAAGAACAAGCAGCTACGAAATATAATTTTCGATAAGATATGTGTGTATAATTTATGTTACCTCTCAGTGATAAAAAATTTTTCATGAATGGGCTTGATGTCTTTTTGTTCCTATTGTGTTCATTAGTTTACTGAACGTGAACATTTAGATATTTTGTTTATATATCATTCAATTTTGATTGGTTGTCAACTTGAATAATAAAATCAAGCACTGCGATTGGTCAATTTATTTTGGAAAGTGTTGTGTCCCTGAACATGTTTGGGCATGATCAGATGACTCTGCAATTAATATAACATTAATGATTTTATACATCAACTAACAGGTTAGTTGTTTTACTATTGTATTCACCAAGTTATGTTTGCATTTATGGACATAAGTGATTATGACCAGAATTGTGTACATTCTTAGGTTAAAACTTGTTTTTCTTGTACCACTCTGGGTTTTTTATCATTGTGTATGTGTGTATGTATGTATGTATGTATGTATGTATGTATGTATGGATGTATGTATGTATGTATTTATGTATGTATATATGTATGTATGTATGTATGTATGTATGTATGTACATATGTATGTATGTATGTATGTATGTATGTATGTATGTATGTATGTATGTATGTATGTATGTATGTATGTATGCATGTATGTATGTTTGTATGTATGTATATATGTATGTATGTATGTATGTTTGTATATATGTATGTTTGTATGTATGTATATATGTATGTATGTATGTATGTATGTATGTATGTATGTATGTATGTATGTATGAATGTATATATGTATGTATGTATGTTTTTATATGCATATTTGTAGATTTGTATGGTGTATACATGTTCCTATTTATAAGTTTACATATATATATATATATATATATATATATATATATATATAAATATGTATATATATATATATATATATATATATAGATATATATGTATATATATATATATATATATATATATATATATATATTTATATAATTATTTATATATATATATAAATATATATATTTATATATATATATATGGTTGTATGTAGCTAGTTATTTATACATTTATTATCGATCTCTCTATGCATTTACGTGTTCATAACTGAAAGTTTGTTTTAAAGCAGGATGGCGCAGGGGAAGCGCGCTGGGCCCATAACCAAGAGGTCGGTAGATCAAAACTATCTCCTCCTCTACGTAAATTTAGAATTTTTTTTATGCGTATATGTACTGCAGTTGAAATGTTTTGCTTAGAAAAGTTGCTGTGAGTTTATAAATAATTAGAGATCTCTGATAGTTCGGGGGTTGTGTTTGGTTATGGTTGGTGTAGGAGCGTGGCGCGTGTTTGGATGTTTTGCGTGTGTGTGTGTGTGTGTGTGCATGTGTGGTTGTGTGTGTGTGGTGATTGTTTATCACACCAAACGTTTTTCACAACACCTTCTCATATTGACTAAAAGTGAAATGGCGATGAAATTTTTTGGACCCCAGTTTCCTAAAAATTTTTTTAGTTCTTTTCCCTCTATGGATTTTCCCTCTACAGAATTTCAATTTTTGAGGACAGAATTTCAATTTAGGCCAAAAAATGGACATAAATTTTTTCGACCCCAGTTTAATAAATATTTTACAAGTTATTGTCCTCCTATCGGACCAAAATTTCGATTGTTGAAAACAGTGTTTCCGACAACTTTTTTTACTCACGAAACATCTTTCACAACATTTCACATTGATTAAAGCCGAAAAATGGACAAAATTTTTTTCGACTCCATTTTTCAAAACATTTTACAAGTTATTGTCCCCTATCGGACCAAAATTTCAATTTTTGAAAACAGTGTTTCCGACAACTTTTTTTACTCACAAAACATCTTTCACAACATTTCACATTGATTTAAGCCAAATAATCAACAAAAATTTTTTCCACCCCATTTTCAAAAAATTTTACAAGTGTTTCTCCACCCTCATATGAGGGACAAAAACTTTTTTTCAAAAATTGCATTTTGGCGAAAAAAATAGGGGCGACATTTTTTGCAATTGGTTAAAAAAATTAAGTGTCACACCCCGTTGTAGTCGGGCAGAAAAAATCGAGTTGCAATAAATGTCCGTCCCCCCCGTTCCTGTCAGCTTTTTATACTACTATTCTTATTATCATCATGACATTTTACAGACATTTAAAGGAAAAATTTAGAGTGATTTTTTGAACTTAGTTTGGTCATAATAAACTAATTTTGAGCATAATCTGAACACAATGAACCAATATTCTGATATTACTCTGACCAGCCTGTTTTTCAGCCCTGATTTTGTCGGATTAAAATGAAAGTTTCATTTCTTGTTCCTTTTAAAAGAAGGAAGAGTCAAAATATAATTTACAATGATAATTTGCAAAAAATGTTTTAATTGCTCAACAACCGTACCCGGGCCGAGGAACGAGCGGAAAAAAATGAAAGAAATGAGTGGAGTTTGAGCGGACAGTTTAGCAAAATACGCTCAAAGCCCTTACATTTTTTTGACCGGAATGAGCGAAATTTGAGCAAGAAAAAATGCAAGAAATGAGCGGAATTCGAGCAGAAGAAAAAATGCAAGAAATGAGCGAAATTTGAGCATATTGAAATATGCAAGAAATGAGCAGAATTTGAGCGGAATAAAAAATGCAAGAAATGAGCGAAATTTGAGCATAATGAAAAAAGCAAGAAATGAGCGGAATTTGAGCGGAATAAAAAATGCAAGAAATCAGCGGAATTTGAGCGGAAAAAAAGGCAAGAAATGAGAGGAATGGTCGGAATGAGCGGATTTTTTAGTCTGATCAGAGGACGTTTCGAACGCACTTTAGTCTGAGCGGGGACGTTTCGAGAGCTGAAATAGGTTAAATACTGTTGGAAAAAATCTACAGTTGAACTAACGATCAACTTTTTGAGATTTTCCATTATGTTTTTGATGTGTTCCCCTCCTCCTTCTCTCAACCGGGCTGGGGACCAGCTACGGCGGAGTTACAAACAAACAACTATAGGGGAATTGAGCAGAGCACTAGAAAAAAACTATGCTCAAAAAACCCTCTCCAAAACATATTGTGTTGAATAACTATTAAAACTAAAATTAAACAAATATTAAACAAATATTAACTCTATATATAAAAATAACTATAGTTAAAGTTCGCTAATAGCAAAATTCCCAAATTTCCGTATGGAAAACTGACAAGCTATAGCAAAAATGTATTTTGTTTTTTACTCTAGATACACATGGGATACTCCATACCGAGTTTGGTTTGATTTGAACGAGTCCTTGACCCGATGAAATTTCTATATTTTTGAGAATAGAATTACCGAATAAGTCGATTTTTGCGATTGAAATACGAACATTCTTTCTAGGCAAGCTATAATAAAAACTCCTTTTGTTTTACACTCTAGGTACATATGTGATACTCCGTACCGAGTTTGGTATGATTTGAACAACTCCTTGAACCGATAGAATTTCCATATTTTTGAGAACAGAATGAGCGAGTAAGTCGATATTTCCGATTGAAATACGAACTTTTTTCCAGGAAAGTTAGGCGGCCTATTCTTTTGACATTAAAAATTAAATAGTACTGGTAGCCTGGGATATCAATTTAGTTCACTTTGAACAACTCCTTGATCCAATAGAAAAGGCCTATTTTTAAAATTCGCGCAATTCGCAAATTTCCGTTTGGAAAACTAACTAATTTTCCTGGCAAGTTATAGCAATTTTTTTGTCTTACACTATAGGTACACATGGGATACTCCATACCGAGTTTGGTTTGATTTGAACAACTACTTGGCCCGATGAAATTTCTATATTTTTGAAAATAGAATAAGCGAATAAGTCGATATTTCTGATTGAAATACGAACTTTTTTCAAGGCAAGCTAAAGCTAAAACTCTTTTTGTTTTACACTCCAGGTGCATATGGAATACTCCATACCGAGTTTGGTTTGATTTGAACAACTCCTTGACCCAATGAAATTTCTATATTTTTGAGAATAGAATAAGCGAAAAAGTCGATATTTCCGATTGAAATACGAATTTTTTTTCTCAGAAAGTTAGGCGGACCATTCTTTGACATTAAAAATTAAATAGTACTGGTAGACTGGGATATCAATTTGGTTCACTTTGAACAACTCCTGGATCCAAAAAAGAATTGTTTTTAAAATTCGCTAATCGCCAAATTCGCAAATTTCCGTTTGGAAAACTAACTTTTTTCCCAGGCAAATTATAGCAAATTTTTTTTGTGTTACACTCTAGGTACACATGGGATACTCCATACCGAGTTCGGTTTGATTGGAACAACTCCTTGACCCGATGAAATTTCTATGTTTTTGAAAATAGAATAAGCGAATAAGTCGATATTTCCGATTGAAAACGAACTTTTTTTCTAGGCAAGCTATAGCGAAAATTATTTTTGTTTTACACTCTAGGTACATATGAAATACTCCATACCAAGTTTGGTTTCAATTGAACAACTCCTCGACCCAATAAAATTTCTATATTTTTGAGAATAGAATAAGCGAATAAGTCGATATTTCCGATTGAAATATGAAATTTTTTCAAGGAAAGTTAGGCGGACCATTCTTTTGACATTAAAGATTAAAAAGTACTGGTAGACTGGGATATCAATTTGGTTCACTTTGAACAACTCCTGGATCCAAAAAAAAACCTATTTTTAAATTTTGCTAATCACGAAATTCGCAAATTTCCGTTTGGAAAACTAACTTTTTTCCCAGGCAAATTATAGCAATTTTTTTTGTTTTACACTCTAGGTACACATGGGATACTCCATACCGAGTTCTTTTTGATTGGAACAACTCCTTGACCCGATGAAATTTCTATATTTTTGAAAATAGAATAAGCGAATAAGTCGATATTTCCGATTGAAAAACGAACTTTTTTTCTAGGCAAGCTATAGCGAAAATTATTTTTGTTTTACACTTTAGGTACATATGAGATACTCCATACCAAGTTTGGTTTGATTTAAACAACTCCTTGACCCGAAGAAATTTCTATTTTTTTGAAAATAGAATAAGTGAATAAGTCGATTTTTCCGATTGAAAAACGAACTTTTTTCTAGGCAAGCTATAGCAAAAATTAGTTTTGTTTTACACTCTAGGTACATATGAGATACTCCATACCAAGTTTGGTTTGAATTGAACAACTCCTCGACCCAATAAAATTTTTATAGTTTTGAGAATAGAATAAGCGAATAAGTCGATATTTCCGATTGAAAAACGAACTTTTTTTCTAGGCAAGCTATAGCAAAAATTATTTTTGTTTTACCCTCTAGGTACACATGGGATACTCCATACCGAGATCGGTTTGATTGGAACAACTCCTTGACCCGATGAAATTGCTATACTTTTGAAAACAGAGTAAGCAAATAAGTCGATATTTCTGATTGAAATACGAACTTTTTTTCTAGGCAAGCTAAAGCTAAAATTCTTTTTGTTGTACCTTCTAGGTACATATGGAATACTCCATACCGATGTTGGTTTGATTTGAACAACTCCTTGACCCAATGAAATTTCTATATTTTTGAGAATAGAATAAGCGAATAAGGCGATATTTCTGATTGAAATACAAACTTTTTTTCTAGGCAATCTATAGCAAAAATTATTTTCGTTTTACAATCTAGGTACATATGAGATAATCCATGCCAAGTTTGGTTTGATTTGAACAACTGCTTGACCCGATGAAATTTCTATTTTTTTGAAAATAAAATAAGCGAATGGGTCGATATTTCCGATTGAAGAACGAACTTTTTTTCTAGGCAAGCTATAGCAAAAGTTATTTTTGTTTTACACTCTAGGTACATATGAGATACTCCATACCAAGTTTGATTTGATTTGAACAACTCCTTGACCCAATAAAATTATTATTTTTTTGAGAATAGAATAAGCGAATAAGTCGATGTTTCCAATTGAAATACGAACTTCTTTTCTAGGCAAGCTAAAGCTAAAATTCTTTTTGTTTTACACTCCAGGTACATATGGAATACTCCATACTGAGTTTGGTTTGATTTGAGCAACTCCTTGACCCAATGAAATTTCTATATTTTTGAGAATAGAATAAGCGAGTAAGTCGATATCTCCGATTGAAATAAGAACTTTTTTTCTCAGAAAGTTAGGCGGACCATTCTTTTAATATTAAAAATTAAATAGTACTGTTAGACTGGGATATCAATTTGGTTCACTTTGAACAACTCCTGGATCCAAAAAAAAACTATTTTTAAATTTTGCTAATCACGAAATTCACAAATTTCCGTTTGGAAAACTAACTTTTTTCCCAGGCAAATTATAGCAAATTTTTTTTTGTTTTACACTCTAGGTACACATGGGATACTCCATACCGAGTTCTTTTTGATTGGAACAACTCCTTGACCCGATGAAATTTCTATATTTTTGAGAATAGAATAAGCGAATAAGTCGATATTTCTGATTGAAATACGAACTTTTTTCTGGGCAAGCTATAGCAAAAACTATTTTTGTTTTACACTCTAGGTACATATGAGATACTCCATGCCAAGTTTGGTTTGATTTGAACAACTCCTTGACCCAATGAAATTTCTATATTTTTGAGAATAAAATAAGCGAATAAGTCGATATTTCCGATTGAAATACGAACTTTTTTTCTAGGAAATTTAGGCGAACCATTCTTTTGACATTAAAAATTACATAGTACTGCTAGCCTGGAATATCAATTTGGTTGACTTTGAACAACTCCTCGATCCGATAAAAAAGACCTATTTTTAAAATTCGCTAATTGCGAAATTCGCAAATTTCAGCTTGAAAACCTAACTTTGTTCCCAAGCAAGCGATAGCAAAAATGCTTTTTGTTTTACACTCTAGGTACCCATGAGATTCTCTATACCCAGTTTGCTTTGATTTGAACAGCTCCTTGATCCGATGAATAAGACCTATTTTTTCAAATTCGTTATTCGCGAAATTTGCAAAATTCCGTATGAAAAACTATTTTTTTCCTAGACAAGCTATAGCAAAAATTCTTTATCCCCTACACTCTATTTTCACAGGAGATAATTCATACAAAGTTTGGCTTGATTTGAACAAATCCATGATCCGATAAAAAGACCTATTTTTAAAATTCGTTAATTGCCAAATTCGCAAATTTCCGTACGGAAAACTAACTTTTTTCCTAGGCAGGACATAACAAAAAAATTTATTTTACACTCCACATACGCAGGGAATACTCCATACCGAGTTTGGTTTACTTTGGACAACTCTAAGACCTAATCAAAAAGACCTATTTTAAAAATTATTTAAAATTACTTATTTGAAATAATCGAAAATTTCCGTATGAAAACCCAACTTTTTTCCTAGGCAAGCTATACTAAAATTTTTTTGTTTTACTATTTAGGTGCTCATGGTATACTCCATACCCAGTTTGGTTCGATTTGAATAACTCCTTGACCCGATGAAAAATACTATATTTAAAAATTAAATTTTGCAAAATTTAATTTTTAAATATAATTTTTCTCATCGGGTCAAGGATTTGATCAAGTCGAACCAAACTGGGTATGGAGTATACCATGGGTACCTAGATTGTAAAACAAAATAATTTTTGATATATCTTGCGAAGGAAAAAAGTTAGTTTTTCGTACTGAAATTTGCGATTATTTCAAATAAGAAATTTTAAAAATAGGTCGTTTTGATTAGGTCTTAGAGTTGCCAAAAGTGAATCAAACTCGGTATGGGGTATCCCCTGTGTAGCTAGATTGTAAAACAAAAGAAATTTTTGCTATAGCCTGTCTGTAGCTAGAGTAAATACAGAAAGAATTTTTGAAATAGCTTTTCTAGGAAAAAAGTTAGTTTTTCATACGGAAATTTGCGATTATTTCCATGGAAATAATCGCAAATTTTCGCATGAAAAACTAACTTTTTTCCTAGGCAATCTATACCAAAAATTCTTTTTGTTTTACAATCTAACTGCACTGGTGATACTCCATACCGAGTTTGGTCTGATTTGAACTACTCCTTGACCCAAAAGAAATTATATATTTTTGAAAATAGAATAAGCGAATATTAAGCGAATAAGTCGATATTTCCGATTGAAATATTAGTTTTTTCCAGGAACGTTTGACACCAATTTTTTTGCATTGCAACCTAGATAATACTGGTAGTTTGGGATATCATTTTGGTTCACTTTGGACAACTCCTTGACCCGGTGACCGTGTGAAAACCCAACTTCTTGAAAAAGCTTTTAACCATTCGAAAAAGACCTATTTTCAAGAATACTTATTCGAAATAATCGCTATTTTTTGTTCGAAAATGTAACTTTGCCAGGGGCAAGCTTAAAAAAATTCTTTTTGTATTAGACTCTAGCTCTTAGCAATTAAATTCTGAACTAATTCACTAAACAAACTTGAAAAATTATCAAACTGGAAGACAAAAATGATTTCGAGCAGGCTTCTGTAACAATATGAATCAAATTAAAACATCAAAAATTACATCAAATCAAGTCATGATAGTTTTAAGATCAATGTGAATCAAAACAAACAAAACATTGCCCAAAACCAAGAACTGTATCAATCAATTGCGGAAGCTATTGTAGTCATCAAACTTTTTTTTCGCAATTTTTTGATGCCACGAGCGTAGGTTTTCCTCCCTTTTAAACTCAGATGACTCCCATTTTCCCATCTTTGAAATTCAATAATTGCATTTTATTCGAAATAATTGGAAATTTCCGTATGAAAACCTAACTTTTTTAACCTATGAAAACCTAGGCAAGCTATTGCAAAAATCTTTTTCGTTTCAGAATTAAGGTACACAGGGGATAATCCATACCAATTATGGCTCGATTTGAACAACTCCTTAATCCGACGAAAAAGACCTATTTTTTAAATTCTTTATTCGCAAAATTCGCAAATTTCCGTATGAAAAACTAACTTTTTTCCTATGCAAGCTATAGGGAAAATTCTTTTTGTTTTAGAATCTAGGTACACCGGGGACCTTCCATGCCGAATTTGGTTTGATTTGAACAATTCCTTGACCCAATAAAATTTCTATATTTTTGAAAATAGAATAAGCGGATAATAAGCGAATAAGTCGATATTTCTGATTGAAGTACGAATTTTTTCTCCAGGAACGTTTGGCCGACCAATCTTTTTGCATTGCAACTTAGATAATACTGGTAGTTTGGGATATCATTTTGGTTCACTTTGCACAATTCCTTGACCCGGTGAAAAAGACCTATTTTTAAATTTCGTTATTCACGAAATTCGCAAATTTCCCTATGAAAACCAAACTTCTTTACTAAGCAAGCTATACCAAAAATTCTTTTTGTTTTAGACTCTAGGTACACAGGGGATACTCCATACCCAATTTGGTTTGACTTGGACAACTCCTTGACCCAATGAAAAAGACCTATTTTTAAAATTCGTTTTTTGCAAAATTCTCAAATGTCCGTTTGAAAAACTAACTTTTTTCCTAAGCAAGCTATAGCAAATAATCTTTTCGCTTTAGACTCTAGGTACTCATGGGACACTCTATGCCTAGTGTGATCCAATTTGAAAAAGCTTTTGACTATACGAAAAAGACCTATTTTCAAGAAAACTTATTGGAAATAATCGCTATTTTTTGTTCGAAAATGTAACTTTTGCCAGGGGCAAGCTAAAGAAAAATTCGTTTTGGATTAGACTCCAGCTCATAGCAACTTTAAAAACATCGGTAACAATATTTAATTGTGCTGGAAAGCAACACACTCTGTTAGCACTTTTAAAAAACATCAAAAATTACAATAAAGCTGGAGACTCTATTTGCTGAAGGTTCTAAGGTTAAACTGCACAGGAAAGCAACACATTCTCCAGGCGGTTATTCGAGTGAATCAACTGATTTGTTTTGATTTGGACAACTCCTTGACCCGATGAAAAAGACCAATTTTTGAAATTCAATAATTGCAAGTTATTCCAAATAATTGGAAATTTTCGTATGAAAAGCTAACTATTTTCCTAGGCAAGCTATAGCAAAAAAATTTTTCGTTTCAGAATTAAGGTGCACAGGGGATACTACATACCAATTTTGGTTCGATTTGAAAAACTCCTTGATCCGACGAAAAAGACTTATTTTTTAAATTCTTTATTCGCGAAGTTCGCAAATTTCCTTATCGAAAGCTAACTTTTTTCCTTTGCAAGCTATAGCAAAAATTGTTTTTGTTTTAGAATCTAAGTACACAGGAGATTCCCCATACTGAGTTTGTTTTGATTTGGACTGCTCCTTGACCCCATGAAAAAGACCTATTTTTAAAATTCGTTATTCGAGATATACGCAAATTTCCGTATGCAATACTAACTTTTTTCCTAGGCAAGCTATGGCAAAAATTGTTTTTGTTTTAGACTCTAGATACACAGGGGACATTCAATACCGAGTTTGGTTTGATTTGGAAAACTCCTTGACCCCATGAAAAAGACCTATTTTTGAAAATTTTTCAAAACTAATCATTCGAATTAATCGCAAACTTCCGTACGAAAACCTAACTCTTTTCCTACTTAAGCTATAGCAAAAATTCTTTTTGTTTAAGAATCTAGGTACACCGGGGATTCCCTTACCGAGTTTGGTTTGATTAGAACAACTTCTTGATCCGACAAAAAAGAACTGTTTTTTAAATTCTTTATTCGCGAAATTCGCAAATTTCCTTATGAAAAGCTAACTTTTTTCCTATGCAAGCTATAGCAAAAATTCTTTTTTTTAGAATCTAGGTACACCGGGGATTCCCTTACCGAGTTTGATTTGATTAGAACAACTTCTTGATCCGACAAAAAAGACCTATTTTTTAATTTCTTTATTCGCGAAATTCGCAAATTTCCTTATGAAAAGCTAACTTTTTTCCTATGCAAGCTATAGCAAATTTTTTTTTTCGTTTTAGAATCTAGGCACACCGGGGATTCCCCATACCGAGTTTAGTTTGATTTGATCAACTCCTTGGTCCGACAAAAAAGACCTATTTTTTAAATTCGTTATTCGAGATATACGCAAGTTTCCTCATTAAAACCTAAATTTTTCCTTTGCAAGCTATACCAAAAAATCTTTTTTTTAGAATCTAGGTACACCGGGGATTCCCCATACCGAGTTTGGTTTGATTTGATCAACTCCTTGATCCGACAAAAAAGACCTATTTTTTAAATTCTTTATTCGCGAAATTCGCAAATTTCCTTATGAAAAGCGAACCTTTTTCCTATGCAAGCTATAGGAAATTTTTTTTCGTTTTAGAATCTAAGCACACCGGGGATTCCCCATACCGAGTTTGGTTTGATTTGATCAGCTCCTTGATCCGACAAATAAGACCCATTTTTTAAATTCGTTATTCGAGATATACACAAATTTCCTTATTAAAATCTAACTTTTTCCTACGCAAGCTATAGCAAAAATCCTTATTGTTTTAGAATCTAGGTTCACAGGGGATACCCATACCAATTTTGGTTTGGTTTGAACAAATCCTTGATCCGACGAAAAAGACCTTTTTTTAAATTCTTTATTCGCGAAATTCGCTCGTTTCCTTATGAAAAGCTAACTTTTTTCCTATGCAAGCTATAGCAAGAATTTTTTTTGTTTTAGAATCTTGGTACACCGGAGATTCTCCAGACCGAGTTTGGTTTGAATTGGACACCTCCTCGACCCAATAAAATTCCTATATTTTTGAAAACAGAATAAGCGAATAATAAGCGAATAAGTCGATATTTCGGATTGCAAAACGATTTTTTTCCAGGAACGTTTGGCCTACCAATCTTTTTGAATTGCAACCTAGATAAAACTCGTAGTTTGGGATACCATCTGGTTCACTTTGGACAACTCCTTGACCCGGTGAAAAAGACGTTTTTTTGAAGTTCGTTATTCGAGAAATATGCAAACTTCCGTATGAAATACTAAATTTTTCTTAGGCAAGCTATAGCAATTTTTTTCTTTTAGACTGTAGGTACACAGAGGACATTCCATGCCAAGTTTGGTTTGATTTAGACAACTCCTTGACCCGATGAAAAAGACCAAATTTTGAAATTCAATAATTGCAAGTTATTCGAAAGAATTGGAAATTTCCGCATGAAAAGCTAACTTTTTCCTAGGCAAGCTACTGAAGAAATTCTTTTTGTTTTAGAATTAAGGTACACAGTGGATACTCCATTCCAATTTTGGTTCGATTTGGACAACTCCTTGATCCGATGAAAAACACCTATTTTCAAAATTTTTTATTCGCGAAAACCGCAAATTTCCTTATGAATAGCTAACTTTTTTTTCTATGCAAGCTATAGCAAAAATACTTTTCGTTTTAGAATCTAGGTACACCGGGGATTCTCCATACCGAGTTTGGTTTGATTTGGACTACTCCTTGACCCACTAAAATTTCTATATTTTTGAAAATAGAATAAGCGAATAATAAGCGAATAAGTCGTTATTTCCGATTGAAATACGAAATTTTTTGCCAGGAACAATTGGCCGACCAATCTTTTTGCATTGCAACCTAGATAATACTGATAGGTTGGGATATCATCTGGTTCACTTTGGACATCTCCTTGACCCGGTGAAAAAGACCTATTTTTGAAGTTCGTTATTCGAGAAATATGCAATTTTCCGTATGAAATACTAACTTTTTTAGGCAAGCTATAGCAATTTTTTTCTTTTAGACTGTAGGTACACAGGGGACACTCCATGCCGAGTTTGGTTTGATTTGGACAACTCCTGGACCCGATGAAAAAGTTTTTGAAATTCAATAATTTCAAGTTATTCGAAAGATCTGGAAATTTCCGCATGAAAAGCTAACTTTTTCCTAGGCAAGCTACTGAAATTTTTTTTGTTTTAGAATTAAGGTACACAGTGGATACTCCATTCCGATTTTGGTTCGATTTGGACAACTCCTCGATCCGATGAAAAACACCTATTTTCAAAATTCTTTATTTGCGAAATTCGCAAATTTCCTTATGATAGCTAACTTTTTTCCTATGCAAGCTATAGCAAAAGTTTTTTTCGTTTTAGAATCTAGGTACACCGGGGATTCTCCATATCGAGTTTGGTTTGATTTGGACAACTCCTTGACCCCATGAAAAAGACCTATTATTAAAATTCGTTATTCGAGAAACACGCAAATTTCCGTATGAAATACTAACTTTTTTCCTAAGCAAGCTATAGCAAATTTTTTTTCTGTTTTGGACTCTAGGTACACAGGAGACAGTTCATACCAAGTTTGGTTTGATTTGGACAACTCCTTGACCCCATGAAGAAGACTTATTTTTGAAAATTATTCAAAATTAATTATTCGAATTAATCGCCAAGTTCCGTACGAAAACCTAACTTTTTTCCTACGCAAGTTTTAGCAAAAATTCTTTTCGGTTTAGAATCTAGGTACACCGAGGATTCTACATACCGAGTTTGGTTTGATTTGGACAACTTCTTGACCCCATGAAAAAGACCTATTATTAATATTCGTTATTCGAGAAACACGCAAATTTCCGTATGAAATACTAACTTTTTTCCTAGTCAAGCTATAGCAAATTGTTTTTGTTTTAGACTCTAGGTACGCAGGGGACACTCCATACTGAGTATGGTTTGATATGGACAGCTCCTTGACCCAATGGAAAAGACCTATTATTAAAATTCGTTATTCGAGAAACACGCAAATTTCCGTATGAAATACTAACTTTTTTCCTAGGCAAGCTATAGCAAATTTTTTTTGTTTTAGACTCTAGGTACTCAAGGGACACTCCCTGCCGAGTTGGGTTTACATTGGACAACTCCTTGACCCAATGAAGAAGACCTATTTTTGAAAATTATTCAAAATTAATTATTCGAAATAATCGCAAATTTCCGTAAGAAAACCTAACTTTTTTCCTACGCAAGCTATAGCAAAAAAATCTCTTTGTTTTACACTTCACATACACAGGTAATACTCTATACCAAGTTTGGCTCAATTTGAACAACTTTTTGACTCCATTAAAAAATTTGCCTTTTTCACAATGTCTTTTTTCAATTGGTACCAAACGCTCGTTCGGTTATAATTTCCCGAAGAGCACAACAAAAACGTTAAACAAAGTCTTAAAAGTTTGATACGATGATTTTGTAGTTCATATAAACCACATAAACACTCTGATTAATAAAAAAATAAAGATTGAGCAGTGAGCATGTGGTCAGTTTCGGAGGTTTGTTGTCGAAAATCGTTAATAACTTCTGGAATACTGTACCAATCAAAACGAGACATAGCTCATTAGATCGCGCTTAAAACGTGCTTTAAAAATCTAAATACCATGACTAGTTTCCTATAAGTACTTGGGAAATCAAAGCCGATGAGCATTCAATTACTTTGACCATTTTTCAAGAACTCATGTGCTCGATCTCCAATTTAAACTTCATACTTCAACAAGAAACTTACATTAAGCAATCCAGGCACGTTCCAGATGTTCCCACGAAAGTTTATAAACAATTTATAATCAAAGAACAATCTGAAAGAAGAAAACTGCTGTCTGTCAATATAGTTTTTCTCTCCTAAGGGGGTCTAACTGGGGCCAAGTTCCCTGGCCAATTTCTCGAAAACGGCTGAACAAAAAAACGCCCTTACTACAGTTTGAAGCACTGCTTGAGGTCTGGGCAACTCCTTGACTCGATGAAAAGACCAATTTTTAAAATTCAAAAATTGCAAGTAATTCGAAATAATTGGAAATTTCCGTATGACAAGCTAAATTTTTTCCTAGGCAAGGTATAGCAAAAGTTCTTTTTGTTTTAGAATTAGGGTACACAGGGGATACTCCATACTAATTTTGGTTCGATTTGAACAACTCCTTGATCCGATGAAAAAGACCTATTTTTAAAATTCTTTACTTACGAATTTCGCAAATTTCCGTATGATGAGCTAACTTTTTTCCTATGCAAGCTATAGCAAAATTTTTTTCTTTTAGAGTCTAGGTACTCCGGGGATTCTCAATACCAAGTTTAGTTCGATTTCGACAACTCCTTGACCCCATGAAAAAGACCATTTTTTAAAATTCGTTATTCGAGGAATACGCAAATTTCCGTATGAAATACTAACTTTTTTCTTAGGCAAACTTCTGCCAAAATTTTTTTGTTTTAGACTCTAGGTTCGCAGGGGACACTCCACACCGAGTATGGTTTGATTTGGACCACTCCTTGACCCCATGAAAAAGACCTATTTTTGAAAATTATTCAAAATTAATTATTCGAATTAATCGCAAGCTTCTGTACGAAAACCTAACCTTTTTCCTACGCGAGCTATAGCAAAAATTCTTTTTGTTTAAGAATCTAGGTACACCGGGGATTCCCTTACCGAGTTTGGTTTGATTAGAACAACTTCTTGATCCGACAAAAAAGAACTGTTTCTGTTTAACACTCCACAAACACAGGGGATACTCTATACCAAGTTTGGCTCAATTTGATCAACTTTTTGAAACCATGAAAAAAATTGCCGTTTTCACTGTGCCCATTTTTTTTTCAATTGGTACCAAACGCTCGTTCGGCTATAATTTCCCGAAGAGCACATCAAAAACGTTAAACAAAGTCTTAATAGTTTGATAAGATGATTTGAAACTCATATAATTCACATAAACACTCTGATTAATAAAAAATTAAAGACCGAGCAGTGAGAATGTGGTCAGTTTCGGAGGTTTGTTGTCGAAAATTGTTAATAATTTCTGCAATACTGTACCAATCAAAACGAGACACAGCTCATTAGATCGCGCTTGAAACGGCTTTAAAACAATATATACCATGACTAGTTTCCTTTAAGTACTTAGGAAATCAGAGCCGATGAGCATTCAGTTACTATGACCAATTTTTCAAGGACTCATGTTCTCGATCTCTAATTTAAAATCTATACATCAACAGCAAACTTACATTAGGCAATCCAGTCACGTTCCAGATGTTCCCAAGAAATTTTATGAACAATTTATAATTAAACATTAATCTGAAAGAAAAAAATGCTGTCTTTGCTGTCTGTCAATATAGTGTTTCTCTCCTCAGGAGGTCAAACTGGGGCCAAGTTCTCTGGCCAATTTCTGAAAAAATGACTGAACAAAAAAACGCCCTTATCACAGTATGAATCACGGCTTGAGATACGCATCATATAAAAAAAATGAGCCCAATCGGTACCTTCTTCAGGGAGTTATAGCAATTATAAGGTACCATACCAAATACCCAAAAAAACGAGGTGACCGCTATTCAGAGACAAAATTGACTATCTCAACAACATGATATACTATATTCAATATGTATGGGGATACTCCCCACTAACTGAGGATTCTAAAACACTAACATTTCTTTGGTAAATCAGCTGCTTTGTTGTAACGAAATTTGGTTCACCAAGAATAGCCCGAAAATTCGACATTTTTTAACTTTGAACATCAATATGTTTTTGATTCGGCCGAATTGAGAAACCAATTAAATACTGCAATCAAGAGGGGTTCGATGCCAACAAAATGCGACTACTCCCGTTAATTTGGTTCAGTATTTTAGAAGATATTAACAAATTACTATTCTATACCACATTTTTTGGGCTATCAGTGAAGCCCAAAATCTCCGGAACCGAAGTAAAACAACGTGAAACAGCGTTCCCGTTGTATTTGTGGGGGTAACTCTGGTCGGTTTTGACGTCCTAGGTCACGGAAAGCATTCATGGTGAGGTGGAAAAAAAATTCTCAACTCACCATCAAGGCTATGATGTTTTGTGTGTTTTGACATAAAACAACATCCACAGAAATTTGATGAAAAAATTGTGAAAAAAAATTGTTGAATTAACCCAATTATTTGATACAATTAGGTTCAACAACTTAAATAGTGTCTAGAAAACACAAAACAAACGCGCTTGTTCAATTGCGCAAAATACCACTCAGCCATAAAATTTGAGAAAAAAATTGTTTTTCCGCATTCATCATTGAATAACAGTTCAAAAGAATATTTCCAGGACCGTGACTAGCCATTCCAGAGAAGCACGATTTGAAAACAACAGATTTTGCCAATATTCACTTGTTTTGGTCATAAATTGAATGAGAAGTACGAAAAAGTAAAACAAATTAAGTTCCTTTGCTTGGATATCCAGATTTTGTTTGGATAACTGCTGCAAAAATTCTTACTTACCACATCTGAGGTCTTTGTTACGGCAACTCCTAATGGAGAGGCGGGAAACTGTTTGGAAGTTGTTTCCCATTTTGCCATTAAGGTAATGATGTTCTGTTTGTTTT
>NC_134478.1:39122317-39179817 GCF_964194025.1 Convolutriloba macropyga | reverse complement strand
TTGAAAAATTGGTTCGAAAAAATTTTTGTCGATTTTTTTACCTCAATCAACGTGAAATGTTGTGAAACATGTTTTGTGAGTGAAAAAAATTGTCGGAAACACTTTCTTCAAAAATTGAAACTTTGTGCACTTATGGCGACCAGAACTTGTAAAATAATTTGAAAACTTGGTTCGAAAAAATTTTTGTTGATTCTTTGGCTTTAGTTAATGTGAAATATTGTGAAACATGTTTTGTGAGTGAAAAAAGTTGTCGAAACACTTTTTTTCCAAAATTGAAGTTTTGGTCCCATAGGGGACAATAACTTGTAAAAATTTTTGAAAAATTGGTTCGAAAAAATTTTTTGTCGATTTTTTGGCTTCAATCAACGTGAAACGTTGTGATACATGTTTTGTTAGTAAAAAAATTGTCGGAAACAATTTTTTTGGAAAATCGAAATTTTGTTCCCTTAAGGAGACCAGAAAAAAATTGTCGGAAGCACTTTTTTCAAGAATTGAAATTTTGGTCTCAAAGAGCGAAAAGAACTTGAAAAATGTTTAGGAAAATGGGCTCCAAAAAATTTCAACGCTACTTCACTTTTAATCAATATGAGAAATTGTGAAACACATTTGCTGTGATAAACATCAACATTCGTCTCACTGCCACACCCCAAACTTTCCGCTAAACATCAACCATTTACACTCACCACACAAACAACCAAAAACACACACACACACACGCCAGGCACCTACACCAACCACACGGCTAAACCACAACCCAGCCTTCACAAACACACACACACACACGAACGATCCTAAACCAACGACACCCAAACACAACCCCCGAACACTAGCATACACACGTACACAAAGTTTCACACACCCTTCCGCTATTACATGCAACTAAACGCAAGGGACTGCCCAACAATACAATTGATTATGACGTTAATTGATAAAAACGAAAAAATAGTCAATCTTTATGCAAATCTTGTGCATATGAACTGTCATACTCTAGATTATATGAAAGTACATATGCATGAGCGAAAGAACGAAAAAGAAAAACTTGAAAATTTTTCGAGGGAAAAAATTTGCAATCTTTGTTTTTGATAGATGAACACATAGATATACACATACATGAACACACAAAAAATAAGCACACAACTTTAATCTTGCATCCCATACCCTACCTCGCAAAAAATGAATCAAGTAGAAGCTTGATTGTTAGACAATGAATAAGATAAGCACAAATAGACATCAGAAGTCGACACTACTGCAAATGTTTGTGTTTGTCTGTTTGCTTAAATATTTGGCGGAGATCGTACTAAGTTTTTTTAATCCTTCGTATTTGTTTCCTGGGCAACTTGTTATACCCTGTCGTAGTGATTCTGTATTGTGATGAGGTCTGTATTGTTTCAGTGCTAAAAAATTCCTCGTCTTGATAATTTTGAAAATTGATATGAGGGTTTACTTAGAGGATGATTGGATTGTTTTGGTTTTCGCAAGCTGCAATTCAACATTTTTGATTTCGTTAATTGACCAACCACTACCATGTGATGAGAAGTTGTTCAATGCTAGAATCATTTGTTTGGTCATTTCAGAAAACGATTCGTTACTTATTCCAGGAAAATCTACCCGTTGAGATTTTGAATTTGCGAAGATTGTTATATGATCAGCCGAAGTTTTCGGAAATTCTTTGTCCACTGGTTTTATAAGCTCTATTGTTGCACAGAACTGAGCTTTTTGTGGTTGCAAGTGGGCAATTGGGTGTTAAATCAATTAGCACTTTAGATTTGGTTTTGCTTACCGCGCATAAAACTCAACAAATCAATATCGTTGTTGTCTACAGAAATATTGTATATTTTAAGAACACCGTCGAAAGCTTTCTCAGTAGCAACAGTTTCCCTTGATTCGTCAACTTTCTCGCCAGCGGTCCATACTGATAAACCGTGAACTTTATTCATGTGCTCAATGTAGGATAAGTCATCCACAAAAAAATTGTTGCAATAAAGACAACAACGGGGTCTGAACGAGAGATGATTTTCTCTCATATGGTTCTCAAGTTCAATAACGCTGCTTCTTTCACAGCCACATTCATGGCATACAAAGCTGTATTTTTTGAAGTACTGTTTATGAACTGTTTATTTGTGGCGTCTGAGACTACGCTTGCTAGCAAGCTCCTTGTTGCAAGCAGTACACTTATCAGTCTTCATTAATGCTGCCTTATTGATTATTAAATTCGACTGCAAAAAAAAGAGAATCAGAAAGTTTGTAAATCGTTTTTGGATTTTGTTTTATTAGTGAAAACCGAAATTTAAAGCAACGTTTAGTAAAGCAACGTTTCAAAAATGTGTTCACAAAATTCATTGTAGTCAGTAAAAAGCAATATGGCAAATGAGAAAAAATGTTTGTTGTGATTTACTGTTGTTCTTTGTTGAGTCATTCAATCAGAGAACGTTTTTGTTTTGTTTACAATTGATAAAATTACTCTGATCACATCATTCAAAAATTTTTCCGCAAATCTAATGTCAATATTTCAGCGGATCTAATGTTTGCAAAGTTGTCTTCTCTTTGTATTAGGCAGGTGTTATAGAAAAAATTTCAACGCTTGTTTAATCGACGCACTTTTTCCGTTCTGGTTATCTTTGCTTTTAACAAAAATAGAACTCTATTACAAAATTATTACTGGGCAGAAAAAATGAAATTTTTTTTTAATTCCAAACATGTGTCCACTGTAAACATTTTATCTTTGCCAGAAAAATTTATATAGACAAGAATTTGTTTGTAATCATCAACATGGAGATGGCAAAAGTTGTGTTTGAACTTGATTAATTAAAAAAATGCATAAAAGATATAAATTATGAAGCGATACAAATATAAAACTATAAAACTAAGAGAACCTGCAGACAGTAACAAAGTGTTTTAAAGGCGAGAGAGCTTGATGACCTTCTTCGATGGAGCGTAACAATGACTTAGAGGTGGCGTCTCATCTTCATCTGAAAAATTGTTCGAGAGCAAGGAAAGCTGTTTTTCCGGCGTTCTTGTTGAATCGTTATCCAGTTGAGATGACTGATCAAAAGCCCAGAATTCTGATATCTGCTCCTCTTCTGCGAGCTGTCCGAGCGGGTTTTCCCAAATTTCGATACAATCATGGTCATATTCTTCGAAAAGCTTTTGGTTCTCTTCGATAATTTCTTTAGATCCTCTCCCATTTTTGCAATAGTAGGCGAAATGCAACCATAGTAACGCGGAGAATAAGGAGTATCAATAAATTTTGAGTTTTCTCGGGCGTTCTTGTCAGCTGAAAAATATCGTGCTCTTTTGTATAATCAATTATTGGTTTGATATAACTAACTGGGATAATAAAGCTGTTATCACTGCGCCATAAACCCGTATTTTCTTTGAACGTTTCCTTCACCAATGCTACATTCTTGTAATTGCGGCATGTCGAACCAGTGATCGAGTTTGAGAATCGTTGGTTTTTTCATTTCTAAATTTTCAGCGGCCATGATTTTCAGATTAAAAAACCTTTTCAGTGGTAGGTGGTTTGTAACTGGAAACTGAATATCAGTTTTCGAAATAATATATGAGCAGTGATAAAGCAAACTGATCAAGTTTATCAATTATAACGTTAAAATAAATTGTCAAATCGGATAGAGTTGAATATCAGTTACGAAATCGATAAACAGGAAATGAGAAATGACGGAATGATAAGTGTTATGAATAGAATGATTTGTTTGTTTGTTGGGTATGCATAGTCTTTTCATCATGTCTATAAAAAGAATTAGGTCATCTCTTATTGTAAGGTTTTCTTTGAGCGGGCTGATTTTTTTTTTGATATGTATAAAAAAGTTTCCATAAGCCGAACCAGCTAATCTATTGTTGACGAAAAACAACTTGCTGTAGACTTTATTTGCGTTGGTTGGTACTTAAGATAGTGTTTTTTGAAATATGTCTTATAATGATTAGTGCGGCGGTGTTGCATCAAAGAATGGAAGGTGCCAAACTGCCTTGGACAATTGTGACATTGAATGGGTTTGGCAGCAGGATGAATTTTTTCAAATTTTCCTAATTTAAAAGCCTTTTCGGAACTTTAATCTTCACGAAAGACTAAAACAAACTGTTAAGACGAGTAAATTTAGAAACAGCTACAGCTTCCCCTGTTTTGTTTACAATTTACAGAACAGCTGAAGCTTCTCAACTTTTGTTTTTTCAGTCTACCACTGTCCATACATGTAAGCGTCAAGCTGCGCAACTTGTTTACAAGCAAGTAAACTCTGCTTAAGTAAGCAAGAATTAAACTGTTATGATGAGCATGTATTCAACCAGTACAGCTTCTCTTGTTTTATGTAAACATTAAAAGAACGCTGGCACCGCTTAACTTTTTTTTTGACCAAGTTTAGCACTGTCCAGACATGTAGGCGTCAGGCTGCGAAATTTCTTGACATGCAATTGAACTCGGTCCAAGAAAGGCAGATTTGAACTGTTATGGTGAGCAAGTTTTTAACCAGTTACAGCTTCTCTTGTTTTCTGTAAACATCAAAAGAACAATGGCGCCGCTTTACTTTTGGTTGTTGAGTTGTAAAACTGTCCAGACATGTAGGCGTCAGATAGGGTAACTTGTGTACAAGCAGTTTGTTTTGTTTTCTGTGGTCATGTCATTCTGCGCAAATATTTCAGATCATTTAGTTCGATATCAATGGAGCTGTTTTATCTAAAGACACTGAATATAGCTACTTCCAATTAGATTTTTCAGTGAGCGAAAGACGACTGGTGATGGTTGCCGTGAAAACCTACAATTCTACCGGCACTTACCTATCAGTGAATTTATTCAAACGTGAGAGCGAGCTAGTTGATTGGGAGTTCAATAAAAAAACTACTCTGTCGGAGCGGTAGTTTAATTTGATATGTTGTGATATTGAAAAGATCAACCAATTGATTGGTACACCTGCTGGACTGATTGACTCTCTTCAAAAACCTGACTCAACTGAGGAATCAAAGCACTCGGGCAAAAGATTGGGCAAATCGTTGACACATCGTGCTAAAAAATCAAAATCTACAATCACAGTCAACGAAGATTGCAACTAAATTGATGCTTCATGATTGCTTATTTTCATTTGTGATTCATTAGTTACTTGGTTCACTGGCTTTAATAACAGTTATAATGAAGTTATGTATGCTAATAGTCCTGAGTACTCTAAAAAGTTTCAAAAACGATTCAGATATACCATTTGTGAGAACGAACCGAAACTGGAAAATTCTGCTGTAGAGAATAATGCCTACGGTTACCATTCATCTACGTCATCTGTGGAAAGTTGCACTTCTGGTTCTAATCATTATCATGTTATATACGAAATGGGCAAGGAAGATCATAGTTTGTTCGATTCAATTTATAACAAAACAATTATACATTATTTAGACTAAGAAATCATCCCGGGCAGATCATACCTCACGGACACAGAGGGGGCAGATACAAGCATGTGCTCTGACTTCGAAATTGAAAAGATCGTTTGCGCTGCAAGTGCCCGGGCACATGAGGAACAGGAAAAAATGAAAAACGGTAAATCGCGTCTCATTTGGTCAGAAGGTATAGCCAGACCGATACCAAGGAGCGAAAGAAGCGTGCAGATAGAGATAGCACGCAAAGTACACGCTGCATAGAGACAGTAAAAGAAATGAAACGGGCTCTACGAATTTCTTGCCCCAGGGAGTTGCCCGCGCATTAAAGATGCGAATCACAAAGAGCAACATAAAACTAGACGACGCATTCATAAACAGGCCAGATTTGACCAAAAAACTTCAATTTAGTCTACTAGTACCAATTGCAGCGTCACCTACCCAGCATGACACAGCTGGACCATCCGCGTTGCAATCGACCACATCAGCTTGCCAAAGAGGCTTATCTTACGTAAAGAAAGACGTACGATTGAGGTGAGCGATACTTCAGATTCTGATACGTCGTCGGTTAGAAGCAGCAAACGTCAACTCAAAAAGCAAAAGGAAATTCCAACTTACCTCAAAATCAGTAGTCGTAGTCGAGAACATCCAAAACACAGAGGGATATTCTACTGAGCTATCAATTTCCGTTACCACTTTCATCGGTGTAGCATCTCAGAGAAACCCGACTGAAAGATGGTCTGTAGACCCAAACGCCAATTTGCCTCGTGAGATGACAGTGCTAAAGGCTCTGACTCAGAATAAACTTCGAACACTCTTTTAACTCTATATGTTACACTATTATTTTTAAATAACTGGTGAAAAAGTACTAATTTTCTGATTTTATTTATTAAATTTTTTTTTTCTCTAACAAGGGAAATGTCATACGGGATGGAAATTTTCCTCAGAATATCTATTACCGTATTTTAGTTCAACCTAATTTGTTTACAGCATTTCAAGTGCAGATGCTTTCATTTAGTTCTTCAGACTTCTTTAAGTTCAATTGATGATTGTTCAGATTTCAGACAGGAAACTCTCCATTCAAGCATAAAAACAAATTTAACTTCCTGTATTGCGCGTGATTAACTTGTGATCTAATGTAATTTGCTTTTTATTCTTTATTTGTCTAAATCTTGTTTCATTCCTCCTATTTGATCTGCTGCCATACAGTTGAAATTTAAAGTTAGTCAATCGCTCTTCAAACCAGCTAGCTCAACTTAAGCTGAGCCAGTCGCACCGCGATTACTAGAATCGTAAGTGAGAATTAAAATAATAGATAGTGGATAGGCAAACGCGGCGCACCTGCCTCAATCAGTTTAGTCAAAACGCATTTGCTACACAATTGACTTGTCGTTAAATAATTGGGTATAACAGATCTCATATAATTTTGCGTTGAATTTAGCGTTGAGCTTAAATAATTTAGTGTTGAATTTAGCGTTGACCTTACTCAATTTTGCTTCAAATTTCGTGTTGATCTTAAACAATTTTTATTTCAATTTAGCTTTCTTCTTACACTGGTTTGAGTTGAATAAGTCCAAAAATACTACAATCCGATTCATAAAGAGTGCGCTTCAAGGAGATTTTAAGGTAGAGTGTCATATTGTTATAAGATGCGACACGCATACAGGATGCCAGTGATTCAAGTTTGAAAGGCAAAGGGCTAAGTGCTGAAATTATGTATTATTAACGCTAAATTAAACGCACAATTATGAATGCTTAGAAACAAAAAATTTAAGGTCTGGGCTTGGAAACGCAAATTTTTGTGAAATCTACGCTTGGAAACGCAAGTTTCAACGCATTTAGCAAAAAATTGTGTCAGAAATTTGCGGTGAATTTTCCAACCTGCCAACGCTAGTTACCGGTAACTTGCAACGCTAGTTCTGCTGATCTTACATAATACTGCCGAATTTCCTCGGCCTGGGTGTCTCAGTTATTATCATGAAAAATGAGCTGGAGATGTTTGTGTATTTTATACAGTAAAGTGTATTTTGAAGTAGTCGCTATAAGTGTCCACACATTTTTTGATTTCAAAATTCTAGCTTACTGGCACTGAAAAGTTTGTTTGCCTAATTGAGCTTTTGCTTATTACATCATGCACTTCTTCACATGAGTTAAACATTTTACTTTCACGCTTTTCACTTCATACTTCAATTATGCGCCAATAAATTTACTGATTGTTAGAATATCGATCAAACTATAGTCTTAAACTTAGTGAGAATTAGAAAAAAAGTTTGACTTACCAGATTAAAAAGACAAGCAAAATGACTTCAATCAAAGCAACTACATAAATGAATCGTCAAGAAATGGTGCTGAGAATCAATATTCGGTTCAAATTGGTGAATCTAGATAACGATTATTAGAGTTAGATTAAGTGATGTAAAATCTTCCCAGCATGTATTAAATGATGATGATATCTCCGGAAGTGTGAATGAATTCTTAGAAAAGTGCAAATGCATTCCATTTATGGTTCCCTTTGCGACTGATTTGCAGAAGCAAACCATATTGGGTAACCTTTGCGACCCCCACTATAAATCACGGTGCTAAGATTAGTCTTATATCTGATTTTTGAGTCCTTTTTCATCCCCAAATTCAAATCACCATCTTGATCTAATAATCAGATCTCTACTGTAAATCTCTAAATTCTACTGTAAAATATCATTTTGTTATTCTCACATTTTATAGAAATTAATTCTTTTACTTAGTTAAAAACGCTTTTTATTCCGCTTGCGAAAGTCCATAACTCAACAGGTTATGGGCCCAGCAATTTTTTAAGTCATAAAAATAATTTCCAAAACAAAACTAATTTGTTGTTGACAGTCATAATCCTTTTTCAGGTTACTACCTTTTCTTTTCACAATTATTTTGCCTGCTCAAACTCTAATGGATCAACAGACAGTGAAGCTGCTGACCTACACGGGAAAGGCACAGGACTTTCCAATCTGGAGCACAAGATTTGTGGCGATGATGCAGACGAAGGGACTCTACAAATCACTACTGGGGACAGAGGAGCAACCAAATGAGCCTGCTCCACTGGCCAATGGGGCAACCAATGATGAGAAGAAGAACCACAAGTTGCTGAAGGATGCATATGAGAAGGAAGTTGCAGACATCAAGGAGAAAAGGAACAATGTGTGGTCCCATCTGGCACTGACTCTAGATGCAACAACCCTCATGCTGATGAGACATGACTGTGTGGGAGATGATGGCATTGGAGATGAAGCAAAGGCTTGGAAACTTTTGCAAGAGAGATTTCAGAGTGTGGAGACGCCAACAGTGGTGACTTTAGTAACACAGCTTAATCGACTGCAGCTCGAGGATTCTGAGGATTTGGACAGCTTCTTCATCAGAGGACAGGAGTTGCTCACAAGGCTACAAGAAGCAGGGGAAGCAGTCTCAGAGACCCTCTTCAACGCCTTGGTCCTCAATGGTCTGCCAATGAGGTATGAAAGTTTTGTTATACAGGGAAGCTTCAACCCGGCAACGAACTTCACAGAGTTGAGGAAAAGGCTGCAGAACTTTCATGAGAGCACGGTGCAGAGACACAAGGGACAAAGTGGTTCAGTGGCACTGGCAGTGAAGCGTGACTTCAAGAAGGGACCCAAGAAAGGAAACTGCTTTGTGTGTGGGATCCCTGGACACTTTGCCAAGGACTGCAGGAAGAAAGAGACAGCACAATGCAGCAAGTGTGGTGAGAGGGGTCACCTAGACAGGGCATGCAAGAGACAAAGAGATGGAGGCAAACATGAGTCAGTGGCAATGGGTCCAACATTGGCTACACCAGACGAGAAATGCTGGGCAGCTCTTACCCAGTGGAAGACAGCAGGCATGCTAGTGGACAGTGGTTGTACAGATCACATAGTGACGAACATCGATGCGTTCCTGGACTTTGTGCCATTTCAATCAGTGGTCAGAAATCCCAACGGAGAGGCTTCCAGAGTGGTGGGCAGAGGCTGTGTGAGGATCAGCATACCCTCAAACAAAGGGGAATTCCGATGCGAACTCAAAAATGTTCTGTGTGTGCCGGACTATTCTTCAAACCTCCTATCAGTCTCAAGATGCACGGAGTGGGGACATAGCTTCACTTTTGAGAGAGGAAACAGCTGCATGAAACTCCAGAAGGGAACTCGGGTAAAACTAACAAAAGAAAATAATTTGTTTTCCTTACCCTGCAGCGTTCTAGAATTCAACATGAGTTCCAACAGCGTGAAACTTGACAGTGCAAGGAAGTGGCACAGACGATTGGGTCATTTGAATCAAACTGATGTGGTCAGGAATGCACCAGAGACATTGGGGGAGCTTGATGATGTATGCAATGTGTGTGCATTGGCCAAGTTCACAAAGACTCTAGTACCAAGAGTGGCAGAGACCCAAGCCGAAGAGAAGCTGGAGAGGGTGTTCACAGACGTGATGGGACCTTTCAGAGTAGAGTCACTGTCAGGGTTCCGGTTCTGCATAGTGTTTGCAGACAAGTACACAAAGTTTGTGTTTGTGGAATTGCTTAAGGCAAAGAGTGAAGCATTGGCCAGCCTGAAGAAATTTGTTCTCAGTGTGGGGACGCCCAAGAAGCTTAGGCAAGACAATGCGAAGGAGTTTCTCTCAGTGCAATTCAAGACGTACCGCTTAGATGCAGGCGAAGATACAGGAGAAGACCATACCAGAGACGCCACAACAGAATGGGTTAGCTGAGAGGTGCAACAGGACACTGCTGGAGATGGCAAGATGTTTGCTCATTGACTCAGGATTTCCCAAGATGATGTGGGGAGCAGCAATTCTTCACGCAGCAAGGATCAGAAACTTGGTTGTGAGACGAGGAGAAGAAAAATGCCCAGCAGAGCTGATGAGAGGTATAAAACCTAAGCTTCCAATTAGTAAATTATCTATTTTTGGTTGCACAGTCTTCATGAGGAAGAGGGACTGAGAAGTCAGCAAACTTGAACCCAAGGCACTGGAAGGAAAGTTTGTGGGTTACACTGAAGGAGAAAACGGATACCTGGTGTACATACCCAACACACGCAAGGTGATGGCAGTTCGAGATGTGATCATCAAGGAGTCTGAAGTGGACTCAATCCCTGACAACAAAGAAACGGCGGACCTACTAGATGATGGGTCGGAACTGGGGATCTGGCACCCAGATGATGGTCATCAAGACGATGACAACAGAGAACAACCGGACACATCTACTGCAATAAAGGAGGAGTGGCATGACGCAGGGAGCGTGAATACTCAAGAAACAACACTGAGACAAGAGGCCTCGGATGTTGGAGAAACCGCACTAGATGAAGGATCTACTGCAACAAGAGGGAGTCACAGAGACTCAGATTCACTGGAAGACAGTGACACAGAAGACTTCTCACAGTTAGAGACAGTTGGCTTCAATGAAGATGCACTGGAACACGCGGACAGAGCAGAGCCCAGACGAGGGACACGAGCAAGGAATGTTCCGCAATTTTTTGGAGAAGTCAGGACCCATCTTGTTGTGACTGAGGGCGACTGTGTGGAGCCCAAAACAGTCTACGAAGCCAAGCAAGGTGACGATTGGGACCAGTGGCACCGGGCAATGAAGGACGAGGTCAAGGCACTCCAAGACAACGAGACTTGGAACCTAGTGAGACCACCCACAGACAGGGACGTCATGCCGGGCAAATGGGTCTACAAAGTGAAATTAGGATCCAGTGGTCAAGTGGACAAATACAAAGCGCGCTATGTGGCGAAAGGCTTCAAACAAGTGGAAGGACTGGACTACTTTGAGACATTTGCGCCTACCTGCAAGCCAGAGACATTCAGGATTCTACTTCAACTATTAGCGAAGCAAGGCCATGTGATGCTCCAATTTGATGTCAAGACTGCTCTCCTGCACTCACCAATCGAGGAAGAAGTGTATCTGGAACAGCCACAGGAGTTTGTAAAACGCGGATCAGATGGGGAGAAGTTAGTATGTCGACTAAATAAATCAATTTATGGTTTGAAACAGGCTGCTAACAACTGGTACAAAGAGCTGGCAAACTTCCTACTGAGACAGGGGTTCACCAGAAGTAGGAACGATCACTGCTTGTTCGCAAGATCAGAGGCAGAGGATCACACCTTCACCTTGGTCTGGGTTGACGACATCATTGTAGCATCAAGAAGTATGACAAAGGTCTCTGATGTCAAGAAGGCACTAGAAGCAACCTTCCACATGGAAGACAGAGGGAGGCTACACTGGTTTCTGGGTCTAAGAATCAGACGAGAAGAGGGCAAAGTCACAGTCGACCAAGAACGCTACATAGAAACAATGCTTGAGCGGTTTTAAATGGATCAATGCAAACCCTCAAGAACTCCAACTGATTTGAATTTGAAACTTCAGACAGCACAGAACGGAGACGAAGAAGTGGACCAGAGGATCTACAGAAGCTTGGTTGTATCACTTCTGTATCTGGCCAAACAGGCGAGGCCAGACATCATGTTCACTGTCAACATTCTGTCCAGGCACATGAATGCACCTACCAATCAACACTAGATGTGCGGAAAACGACTTCTGCGATAGCTTCAAGGTTCAAAAGGTTTAAAACTTACTTACACAAAAGAGGCTAGATATGATTTAGTGGGGGAAAGTGATGCAGACTGGTCTGGAGACGTGAACGACAGAAAATCAACAACGGGCTATTACTTCAAGCTCAACGGACGTGGCGCAGCACTCAGCTGGGGTGTCAAGAAGCAGGCCACAGTTGCTCTTTCTTCATCAGAAGCAGAATATCAGGGCTTGGCAGCAGCAGTTCAGGAAGCACTCTACCTGAAACAACTTCTAGAGGATTTTGGCATCCAACAGAAACGTCCAATAGCAATTGGAGGGGACAACCAAAGTTGTATCAGACTTTGCCAAAAACCCAGTCGTGCACAAGAGGAGCAAGCACATCGAGACAAAGTTCCACTTCATTCGTGACAAGACGGAGGATGGGACTATTTCAATTCATTAAGTCCCTACAGACAAAATGGCAGCGGACATCTTCACAAAGTCCTTACCCGTTTCGAAAGTGGAAACATTCAGAGAAGTTTTGATGGGAACAGACTCTACGCAATCAGCTCAAGTCTGAGTGGGGGTGTTAGAATATCGATCAAACTATAGTCTTAAACTCAGTGAGAATTAGAAAGAAAGTTTGACTTACCAGATTAGAAAGACAAGCAATATGACTTCAATCAAAGAAATTATATAAAAGAATCGTCAAGAAATGGTGCTGAGAATCAATATTCGGTTCAAATTGGTGAATCTAGATAACTATTATTAGAGTTAGATTAAGTGATGTAAAATCTTCCCAGCATGTATTAAATGATGATGATATTTCCGGAAGTGTGAATGAATTCTTAGAAAAGTGCAAATGCATTCCATTTATGGTTCCCTTTGCGACTGATTTGCAGAAGCAAACCATATTGGGTAACCTTTGCGACCCCCACTATAAATCACGGTGCTAAGATTAGTTTTGTATCTTGACTTTTTCACACTGATAATGGGTATATATACAGCTGATTTTTGAGTCCTTTTTCATTCCCAAATTCAAATCACCATCTTGATCTAATAATCAGATCTCTCCTGTAAATCTCTAAATTCTACTGTAAAATATCATTTTGTTATTCTCTCATTTTAGAGAAATTAATTCTTTTACTTAGTTAAAAACGCTTTTTATTCCGCTTGCGAAAGTCCATAACCCAACACTGATCAAGAAAAAGAGGCTCCACTTTGAGTGGTGAAAAAATGACAGCATCTGATTACATTTTAAGTTTCCCGTTTGTACTAGAAAAATGTTCGATTATGTACTCTGGCTACGACGTTTCTCACCAAAATAATGGGTATAGAAATTGCATGAAGTAAATAGTTTTAATCTAGATCAAACGGTTTTCATTAGAGAGTTAAAATTCTGTTTGAAATGTAGACTTTCGCGAAGCGCCGTTCTAGTCTAAATCCGATGGCTATCTTGTAAGATCATGCAATATTCATGCATGACTATAACGGATCATGACAGATTTTGCCATGAATCTTGCAAGATAACATTCTTTCTTGCACAATTCTTGTGACATAACCGCCTCTGTTGAAACAAATAGTTGAAAGAAATTTAGATGCTTTCGCTAATATTATGTTGAGACTTTATCTCAGGGAATTTACCAGTTGCGACACTCAACGATAAAGATAGAATTTTGTGAACTTCATTCGGCTGGGTTACATGTTCATATTGCGACAGAGTTCTTTTACCCTTCTGCAGTTCGTTAGGTAACATAGACAGACATTGGAATTCAGTTCAATTCAATTTGTTCTTGTTGTTCTTTTTGCGACAAAACTGTACCCTTTTGCAGTTAGTTTGCATACATGGACATTCAATTCAGTTCATCTGAAATTATTCTTGGGTGTATTGCGACAAAGTTCATTTACCCTTGTGCAGTTGGTTGGGGTACAGTGGAATTCAGTTAAATCGCATGTGTTCTCGGGGTACATTTTGCGACAAAATCCGTTTACTGTTCTTCATTAGATAAATATTGTGACAGAGAAATACACTCACTGTCAGAGAATACTGTCATTGTTGACCTCTCAGTATTTTGAATTGCATTAGTTATTGTGTTAGTTAGCTCAATATAGAGTTGGTCATAAAGTTATCTGATATAGAGTTAAAATAGAGGACAAGTGCCCTGTTGTCAATCGTTTTGCAGGTTGGTGTATATTTCTATTCAATTTTTATAGAAAAAAAATTTGAAAAAAAAAACAGTTAACAAATCTAAAATAGGACCCAAGGATACACACAAATAAAAACAAAGAACAAACTGTGTCCTAACGGAGTTACATCGTGAAAAATAAGTACGCAACATTTGATTAATATTTGAGCGTAGTTTATTTTTAGTTTGTTTTCTTTGTGAATTAATAATTAATATTAAACCTGATGTTGCAGGAACGTGTACACGCATCCTTTTGTTGTTGAACTTTTGAAGAAACAAAAATTTTAGGAAACTGGTTCCCTCTTTTTCTGCTGTAAATTTTCTGGTTCCCTATTTTCTGGTTCCCTATTTTCCAACTGTAAATTAAACAAAAAAATACTTCACGCAAAGAATCGATGACTAAAAGAGAACTAGAGTGTTTGGCAAAATGCGTGTGCACATACGGTTTCAAAACTGCTTGTTTTAGCTCAATCTCTAAAACCACAAAAAGAATATTGACAATTTAAATATGGACAAAAAAGTTCAGAGATTGGAAGTTAGAATTTGTTTGTTTTCCGGATAAAAACAGACCTGAAAACCAGGGAGCTTTTTTGTGCAACAGTAGCCTTGATAAAAAAAATGGGATACCCTCAAAATCTAATTTTGGTCCATTATATGGGGTAAACTATACCCTTTTATCTGATGCAGAATAGTGAAATAAGTTAAACCAAAAACCATAATATTTTTTATTACAAAAGTAGATACCCAAGTAATTAAAATATGAATTTTAATTCTAGACAAAGAAACTGCTCACATTGTCACGGTTTGTTGAAACGTATCTCTTTTCAGTATTACATCTGAGGGACAAAATGTCCAAAGAGGCAGCCAAAACTCGGTCGGAATTCAAAACTTACTTGTAAAGTTTGTTAGAGGCACAAGCATTACAAAAAGCAAAAGGAAAAAACACTTTAAAAGTTACAATACTATATCTTTATATAACTAAAAACTTATCTGCCCATTTTAAAATTCCTCACCTTTGTACGGGAACCCGTAAAATGAATATATATATATATATATATATATATATATATATATACATATATACAAAATTGAAGACACAATATTGTTGTCAAAAGAGCAAAAACCGAAGAAATTGGCAAAAAAATCGACAAAAATATAAACTCCCCGAATTCAAATCTAATTCTTTAGTAAAGAAATAGTCCCCGAATAGCACCAAAATTTAAGGAAGCATACAAAACTGCTTGAGAAGCGTCCGAATCGGCAAAAAGGAAAAAAAGAAAAAAAGCTCAATGTTGCATCTAAAACATGGTAATCTAAGAATGGTAATCTAAAAATCCATCTAAAAAATACCATCTAAAAATAGTAAAACCGTTAATAAAAAACACCACTCGCTCGGTCTCTCAATTTTTTTAAACGTCAAAAGAAGATTAGTTTCTTCCAAGTGTATTTAAAAATTCTCTACTTCTCTACTCTCATCCAGGTTCATTTAACTGTTTAAAAAACACACTATCGTAACTCCTAAAATCGTAATAAGACAGTGGAGCAATGCAAAGCAAATTATTTGGATTGTTAAATATTATACAGGAAAAATCAACTGATGCTCGAACAAAACTATCATCTACGTCCTTTGGCACTTCGGAGACATTTTTCTGTATATTTTCAACGTGTCCAAATTTCAAAAAGACTACCAACCAGGACATATAAAAGGAAAAAAAGCAAAAAACAGCAGAAACTTGTCAAAACAAGTTATTTAACCGAGTTGTCATTATTTGATTTAAACAAACTAGTGTTAATACAAAAACAAAAAAATAGGTAGCGTTTGCCAGAATCAGCAGAATTGCAACGCGGAACAACCGTTGATATAGTTAATTGATCAGAGCAACCAAAAAAACTTGTGGTGCAGCATTTCAGCATCAAAATTTTTTGAGAAATTTTGTCAAGACTAACGTTATTTTGTAATATAGGAATTGAACGCATGCCAGTTGTCACATCGCATTCAACATCATATTTTATCAGTTAAAAATATACAATGCCATTGTAACAGATAATACCTTTTTTCAAAATTTTTAAAATTAAAATTTCTTTTCTCTTTAATTGCAATCCATTAATATCAATTAAGGCGGATAATTATCAGACATTTATATACCTGATGTACAGTTTAACTAATAAGTAAAAGCAAAAAAACAAAAATTTTGGGAACAAAATCCTATTTACAGGCCAATTTTTCACAACCAAACTTTTATAAAAAGCAAACTCAAATTGAAGCCCTTCGTCTCATTTTTTTTCCAGTGTTTAATTCGGAAAGTCTAGTTAAGTTGCTTTGGCAAACGAAATTTTCGGGGTTTCTTTCTCACTTCCTTTCTTCTTTGGGGTTTGTTTTATGTTCAACTTATTTGTCTTCATTGAACTCGACAAATAAGTTGAACATAAAACAAATCTGAATTAGAAAAAAGAGATACTAGCTAATAACACTTTATAAAAGAAAAGTGAACAAAAAACGGACTGAAGCGAGACAACACAACAATAATCGACTAATCCTTCACTATTATCATCTATTTCAGAAAGCAATTTTTTCTTATGCTCGTTTATTTAATTTCCAGCTTCAATCTCTTTTTCTAATCAATTTTGAGTTAGGTTAAAAATATTTTCATAATAAGTTAATATCCATTCTTTTATCTAGTTTAACAACATACTTATCTGACTCAATTTTAAAAATTTTATATATCAAAATAAACACTGGGGTTGAAATTAATTTTTATTACAACTCAAATTCATATTTTGAAGATCTTTTTTCATCAAATCCTTATTCAGAGCACTATCAAGTCATTAGTTAAATCGCATACAGATTGCCATTTTTATCGAAATTTTCTTATATAAATAGTTGTTTATCATAACTCAAGAATATTATTAACATCGGATCTTCTTCGATCAAAATTCTTCAAACTTCTATGAATAAAGCTTGTTGTTGTCCTCTTTTGTCTACTTCCTTTATTCTCTTTCGTGATACATTTTTTAACACATTTGTTAAAAGTAAATTTGTTTGCTTTCAAAAATTTAGGCTCTTCTACGCGGGTCGAGGTTTGGTGGTGAATTTTTGTAAGAAATACGGTGAAATGCGGTGTAAGAAGTTCAACGCGTATTTCTTACATCTTTTTTTGGCGGATGCAGTGAATCGCGTTGAATTATTTATTATTTTCACCGCGTTCTCAATATTCTTACGAAAAAAGAATTTTCCCCTCACGGGTTGGAACCTCTGCCCTCCTGCATGCCTTCAACTGCTTATTTCACTGCTCCACCTGTCGCTTAAAAATTTGATTGTTCTTGTGAAGTTAAATCAGATTGTGTTAAACGTTGGAAAGCAGATACAGTTAATTTTTGTAAGAAATGCAGTGAATCTCGGGGTGAATTTTTGTAGGAAATGCGGTGAAAAGTGGTGAAATATATTATTCCACCGCAATCACCGCATTTCCTACAAAATTTCACTGCACTCTAAAAATTTATCGTGTGAATTCAACAAAAAATCGTGTATTTTTACCCGATTTCTCGCGTAAAAAGAATCACACGATAAAAGCTCGATTTACACGAGAAATCATGTAAATTTACACGATTCTCTCGGGGTTAATCTCAGGATTTCTCGTGTGATTCACACGATAAATCATGTAAAATTTAAACGATTTCTCGTGTGTTCTCAATCAAATTTTCGTGTGCAAACCACACGATTTTTCGTGTGAAAACACATGAAACATTGGTTTGAAACACACGAAAAATTGCATGAAAAATACATGATTAATCGTGTGAATAACACGAAAAATCCTGAGGTTAAGACCGAGAGAATCGTGTAAATTTACATGATTTCTCGTGTAAATCGAGCTTTTATCGTGTGATTCTTTTTACGCGAGAAATCAGGTAAAAATACACGATTTTTTGTTGAATTCACATGATTTCTCATGTAATATTTTTTTCGGTTCAGCAACTGAAAATTGGTTTAGAAATCATTAGAAATGAGAGACAGTGGTTCAGTTTAACCACAAATTAGGGCTTCAGTTGTAGAACTGGAAGTAGAAACAAGTATTGGCTCGAAACGCCTCGGGTTGGTCAAAATTATGGCCCAACTGCGAAAACAATTTCTCTGAAAATTACAACCAGAAAGCCTCAACTGGTCATTATTATGGCCCAGTTTTCATGCCAAGACCCAGAAAGAAGAGACGTCAAAGCAATGAACATTGAAAGTTATTTGTAATTTTAGAAAAATCGGTACAGTACAGTCATGAATTGAAGAAATGACTTCGTGCAAATATTATGTTACTGTAGTCTCAAATGCAACCTCCTAGGAAAATTGATCATTTACCTATCAATCTGATGCTGATTTCAACATATTAGCACCATTAGCAGAAGAAATTGATCTAAAAAACTTGGGATTGAATGCCTCGAGTTGCACGGCAACCTCATTGCTAATCTATACGAAGAGTGTATTGGCATTCATTAATCACGAGTCAGAGGTTTAGTGAGCATTGGAATTTAAGAGACGGCTAGTCAAAGCACCAAAAATTGTCACAGTGATTCCCTCTCAAAACATACTATGGCTTCAGCTGTAGTACAGGGAGAAAACAAATAATTGCACAAGTTTCATGTTGGTCAAAATTATGGCCCAACTGCGAAAATACTTTCCCAACTGCGAAAACATTTTTTCTGAAAATTACAAACAGTATGCCTCAACTGGTCAGTATTATGGCCCAGTTTTCATGCCAAAAACCAGAAAGAAAGAAAGTTGAAGCAATGAACATTGAAAATTTGTAATTTTAAAAAAATCTGTACGAGGTTGAATTGTAGAATTGTCGTCGTGCTAATTTTACGTTACTGTTGTCTCAAATTCAACCTCCTAGAAAAGTTGATCAATGAACTATTAGTCTGATGCTGATTTTAATACATTAGCAAGCAAAATTGATTTAAAAATATTGGAATTGAATGCATAGAGTTGCTGGGAAATGCAGCTAACCTAAATGAAGAGCTTATGGGCAAACATTATTCGAGAGTCAGAAGCTTAGTGAGTTTGGGAATTAAAAAGACGGCTAGTCAGGAACATTCAAAACTGTGACTTCAGTCACTCTTAACGCATACTATGGCTTCAATTGTAGAACAGGGAGTAGAAAGAAATAGTGGCATAAGATGTCTCGTGTTGGTCAAAATTATGGCCCAACTGCAGAAAACTCTCCAGAAACTACAAACAGTATGCCTCAACTAATCATTATTATGGCCCAGTTTCCCTGCCAAGACACAGAAAGAAGAAAAACCAAAGCAATCAACGAAATACCCTTGAAAGTTACTTGTAGTTTTGGAGTCTAATTTCTCAAGTTACAGTAGTTTTTGAGCTTTACACCTAGTACAAGAGTTTAGGCTAAAGAAGAAGCTATCATGGAATCCACCTTAAGAGTAAGCTTACCTTTTTTCCTGATACTTTCGTATATGTCAATTTACCATCAATGAGCAACAGTGACGATTGTGATTCAGCTTTGCTCATTTTTGTGTTGTTTAGCATTATCTGAAAAGTATTCAAAATTTTATATCTTCTCTCATACACTGAAGCGCGCTGATTAGAAAGACAAGCCATCCTGGAGATTTTTACAATGAAGCGACACCAACAATAGAAAAAATTACAGTTTCAAGACAATTGTTCAGAAAAAATAATTTTGGATAAAATAACATTACAACAGCATCTACAAACAAATTGTTTCTAGAACAATTTCGTTACAGGAAGTTTAAAAGTTTTTATGCATTTGTTATCAAGCTCGCGAAGTTATTGAAGAGGAGTTTATTTCGCAAAACGATATGACCATAGATACATTTCTGATCGAAGCATCGATGTATGGAATAGCAGTGATAGTCGAACAGAGAATTGTATGAAACAAATTTGGTTACAGGGGTTTCGGTTGTCAGATAACTTCTGGAAGTATTTGAATATTTGAATATTTCAAGTATATATCCAAAGAAAACTAATTGGTTCGCCACTCGCAAAATTTTTTCAATTTTCAAAAGTACTGGCATATCAGTGCTAGGATTGTAATTGATAATAATGACATCAAAAAGTTTGAACCATATTCCCAATTTCTTTGCTCTCTTGCATTCGTATACAACATTTTCCTCCAGGTTAAAGTTTTCAGCAAGAAATTTCACATTTTCTTTCGAGAAAAGAATCTCACAGGGAACCAATTTTCCAGGACCAAATTCAGTCGCCAGAGAATCATCTGACGACGACCAGTGCACATATTGCTCCAATTGGTGTCTGTTGACCATAGTCTTGCAAATATTTTTAAAATTGCACACCTGATGTGCGAGACGTTTAAAAAACTGGTGCTTTCTTTCATATTTTAGCACACACTGGTGGATGAAAGGTCCGGACTGCTGTAAAACCGTTGGGTAATGGATTAGGCGATGCTGCTTAAAGATCACTGGTTGGTCAGGAAACAGCTTTTTGAATTTTTGCAGGTGCTTTCCTGTTAAAAAAAAAACACAATGGCCCTTTTAAAGCAAGCAAGAAAAATTACACAAAAAGGCTCAGAAAGCGTAGAAGTGTTCGGATGCAAAACCAGTTAATGCTACTTACTAATTTCATATGACAATATCACTAGGTCAGCTTCCACGAACGATGGGGACAGAAGTAGAGAGACCAAATCAAAGTAGTGAAGTAAAAATTGCCAGAGCTCATCTTGTTGTGGAATAAGGTCGCACAAAATAATAGGCAGGAATCTATAGAGCGTGAAGATTTGATCTGTTTTGCCCCGTACACTGTGGTCTTTCAAATCTTTGAGCCTGCAGAAATCAACCACCCCAAATTAGAGAAATCGTTTGAGCACTTATTAAAGGGTATTGGAAAAGCTGATTTGTTATTTCTTTTTTTTCTCTGAACTTAAAGAAATGAGTCACAGCGATTAGATAGTCTTACAATATCAGAAAAAAAATCTTACCTATTTAAGTCAATTTCTGTTGGTTTGCCGTCAATCTCTCGACCGTAGGCAAAAGACTGCAGCCTATAATTGAGCATATCAATGGAGATAACTTTGCGACTGACTATCAGGTTGTGAATCACTAGTTTCAAAGTATATTGAGTTCCACCTTCAAATAAATCATGTTGAATGTCAGCTGTCCAATTGCGGTATGCACTAAAGTACTTCGTTTCTAGGTGGGACTTTGCTCGAACACCTTTTGACGGTTGACGATTCAGTTCAGCCTTTTCAACGTTTTTCGTGAAACTTTTGAAACTACGCAACAAACATTTTGATTGGTCAAAGTGCTTATTGAAATCATCAGCAGTTGTCAGACATCTTTCGCAGCAAAACGATTTTGAGAAGTTCTTTACAAAACCTAGCGCCGAATGATACTCAGCATTATCAGCTACAAACGTGAATTGAGCTCCAGTGATAGTAATTTTCGTACCCTCATCAGTTACGACATTGAATGGTTCTTCTAAGCTCTCCAAGTCTTTACTGATTCTAGAAAGAATCATCTCGTAACCATAGCGTTGCAAATCTAAGGTCTTACAGACCGCAGCAACGTTAACTGCACGTGCTTGCTGCGTCAACCATGGAGGAAGATTTTTAAGAATCCAATAAAAACAAGTAACTTTGTGTATGGTTCTGCGGGACCCAATTGGGTTAGCTGGTTCGAAATCATCTGAGTACAATTGTAAGCTCAGCTTAAATGAGTGAGGGGTCATCTCCACACCTTCAGGTAGAGGCAGATCAAATGGAGTTCCATTGTTTTCAAACGACTTAGCCTGCTGAATGTCGATTAAAAGACCGTGGTCGGTAACTTTTCTCAAAAGTTCGTTGTAACTTAAAATCTGATCCACCACTTTGTCATTTTTTAGGAGCATATTTTTCAAAACTTTTGAAATGGGGACAAAATAGCAGGCTTGTTTTACACAGACTTGCATTGGGCGGCCAAACTTGAGTCTGGTTTCCCGCCTCGTGCCGAGAACCACTTCTTCTTCAGATACGTAGTTGCTTTGTTTCCGCAAAAACTTTTGAAGGTCATTGCTATTTTTTATAGTAAAAAATTTACTGTTGCGAATAGCACTACATAGAAGCTCGAAATTTTCCGAGCAAAGTTCAGAGCGAGCAGCTACGGAATTTTCAATAATTTGAAAGAATGACTCGAACAAAAGGTTGAAGTAGCTCCCAAATTGATCAAGGAACTTGAATGCGTTGCTTAAAGTTACCGAGGAAGATGATAATACACGTAAAAGAACTTCATCGCCCGCTTCACCTCGGGCAATTTTTTGGATGATTTTAAGGTGTTTTTCAAAAGTTTCCACTGCCTCATTGGGAGTTTCTGACTCTGAAACGAAGTTTTCGTTCTCCTGCAAGAAATCATCGGATTGTTTTGTTTCTGATGAATGACTTCGAAGAATATGTATCCGGAGGCACTTAGGCGAGGAATAAAAACGAGGACAGAAAAGACAGAAGAAGTTTTTATCAAAACTGTGGTCTAGTGAAAGGTGCATCAAAAACTGCTGCAAACTTTTATTGATTACAAAGCAATTATTTTGTCTGCACAGAGTGGACCGTTTTTCACTTAGTGTTTTCTTTATTTCATTTAGGATCCTTTTGTTTGAATACTGAAGGTACTGCTACTTTCGAAGGCTGTCTTTTATTAAGGAATGATGAACTCTGAAGTTCCAACACCGCATCAATTTCACTGTCAGAAGATTCCCAGCTTTGTTGAGAATCTTGGAGCCCACTAGAAACATTTTTTTGACTAGAAGGTGCAATTGACAGCGCTTGTGAATCCCAAACAGCACTGGAAACAAAATCCGATTGAGAAATCATCAGTTTATTTTGAATATCTGGCTAATGTTTGTCAAAATGACGCACAAAGCTTTGACAGAATCGAAAAAGGTGTTGACAGACAGGGCAGGGAATCTGCGCCTCGAAACGATGATGTAACTTCATGTGATACATCATATCAGCCACATCAATGTCTTCTTCGCAAATTGTACATTTAAGGGAAAATTCCTGTCTTTGTTCATTCCCCCAGAAAGTTTTGTAGTTCTCAATTCTACGTTGTGGGCGCCCAGTTGATTGCCTTGCCAATGCATTCGAATTTTGAGAGAACCAAATGTCCTCTACGAGAGCACCTGATTGCTCCATGAGCGGTAAAACTCGACTTTTTGAGATCCGGTCATTTATGTGGACTTGGTCTGACATTAGTGGTTGTTTCTCTTGAGAGCATGAAACCTGCTGACGATTAGAGTCCAATGGACGACTGCTGTTTTTTGTGGAGCGACTTTTCTTTGCAGCATGGAGATCGCTATGTGGACACTGGCATGTGTTGATATCTCCATGCAAAAAGTATTTTGCACCGTAACTGACGCAGATTTCTTCTCCTTGAGCCACGTCGCTAAGGGTCACCATACGCACTATTCCCATTTTTGATTTGTGTATTTTGAAGGCAACATTGGGGCGACAAGAATGATTAACAAAAGAGATTGGTCCCAGCATTATTCGATTTTGATGAGTGTATTGGCAAACGAATGTTGAAAAGTCAAACTCAAATTCTAAAGCCTCCGACAAATTTCCAACAACTCCTACTAATCCAGAAACAACCACACCTTTTTTATGTTTTTGTTTGCAATTACTGAGAAACCACAATAACCGCGGTCAGAATCAGTCACGAACTCATTGATAGATGGTTTATAGTCTACAGATTGAAAGGAAGTTGTATAACTCTCCTCGAGAAAACGATACAGGCTATCTTGGTCGGAAAAATCGATCACATTTTCTGCAGCAATAGCTTTGTGACTTCTTACTCCATCTCTGTCGATTAGTGATTCATCCAGACGAAAGTCAATTGACGCCAGTAAATTGTAATTATGGACAGTTGACTCAACTCTTGCTGTAATTTCGGCCGCCGGCATTTTAAGGGAAATTGCTTTACACTTAAACGGTCAATATTATGGCCCGTTTTGAGCAGAAAGCAAAAATTTCCCCATTGTTTTACTCAAGATATCACAACTTCTAAAACAGAGCGAACCAGCAATCCTTGGTGACAACCTGAGACAATACGCATGGCAAGGAAAACGCTTTAGAAACTTGCAGGTCATTATTATGGCCCTGTCTACGAGCAGCAAATAAGTCACCAAAGAAGAAATCTACATTTTATAAATCTTTTTTCATGAACAAGGCGAACTAAGCTTGAAAACTAGCACGTAATACAAAAGTAAGTTCGAACAAGTTTGTTCACTGATAAAGACAGTTTGATATGGTTCACCCCAAAAATCAAGTCAAATTCATTTAATTGAGGTTTCTATCTCAATCGAAACTGTAGCAGAATGACAATCTTCAATCTTCATTTGCAAGTTCTCGTCACCAAATCTGCAGGTCATTATTATGGCCCTGCTACTAATATCTGCATTACTCTGAAAAACAGAAGCTGTGTTACAACCAGTTTAGGAGGAGAAGGGGAACAGATCATGGCGAACGGAAAAAAAACTGATTTACAAGGTCAAATTCATCAGTGAAAGACATCTCAAAGAAGCTCGTCAAAACAAAACGCAACGATTATTACAAATTTAGTAGAAATCTTGATTAATAAGTGAGAGAAAAGAATAAATAAGACAGACTAAAGCTTAGGAGTGATAGTTTTTCTTCTTCAGTCTGTGCAAAAACTTGAGCGTCCTTTTCAGCAAGTCCAGCGTTTTAACTTTAACAAAAACTTCTCAGAGGCTGGTTATTTATTCACCAAATGAAGCACAGCAGTTTCAGAGTATTTAACTTGAAGGTCAAATTTATGGCCCTTCATTTTTCAAGTTGGCGTTTTTTGGCCCAAACAAGGTTGAGCTTTCTATTGAAATCCTCCATTGCGGGTACTGTTTTGGGAACTGGCTTCTTCCAAACATACTTGTCCAAGTATGACCAGATAACAGATATTGAATTTGGGTATTTGAGGTTGAGACAATTGAAGTACTTATGACTCAACTCAACTGCATCAACCAATGTCGGGAGCTCTGCTAACTCGCGTCCGCAAACAACGTAAGCCTGCAAAGGATTTTGGTTACATCAATTAAGTGTCAAAAGGTAAAAATTAAACACTGTAAAAAGTACCTTGATAGAGCTTTGCACAATGGCTCCATTACAAAGATTCCATTTACCCGCAAACTCATCAATATTGACTTGGTCCTAAACAAAACTCTTTAGATCTTTTAACCGATATTTAATGAACTAGAATTATCTTACAGTTGTTTGGCTGATAAAATTCAACTTCATTCTGCATCTCGACTCCGTGTCACTGACACGACTGCTCCCAACATTCCTCTTTTGGGGAACAAGATGAGGCAAGAGAAGTAATGCCTTGACCGTTGAATTGCTTTCTAGAAAAAAAAACTAAGAACTTTGGAGCAGCCTTTCCCTGACTAAAAATCGAATGAAAGTTTTCATACCTTGCAAGATGGCCTCAGCTTCAGCTGGAAGCTCCTCATCTTGCTCTGCCATGAATAAAATTTTTTCTCGCTCTTCTTTGAAGAGGATTTTGAAGGGTTTCTCAAGATCATTTTTCGTCCAGCGTTTATACTCAAGGTCAACCTAGGCAAAAATCGAAAAGAACCTTCTCTCCACTTAATTTTTTAAAGAAAATTAACCAACGTGTAGCATGTCATTAAAGGACAGTCCAATGACAGAGCAGTACTCAGTGATATCGACGGCCTCTTTTGTGTTCTGGAGTATTTCTTTCCTCTGACAAAACGTCGAAGCACGTATATTTTCACTGGACTGATCGGTCCTCGAGAAAAGTCTCTTAAGTTCTGAAAGGTCAGCAGTTTTCACTACTCGACTGCCTGATGCGTGCTTTCTCTTACGAACTTTTTGCTGGCTGTCTATCACAACTAAAAACCGAGAAGTTTGGGGTAAGAGATTTCTCAACTAAAATCAAAGGAAATCATGTTTATTACCTATGTCATCGTTAGACTCATCGGAGGGAGGTAAATTCTCTTTCTCTTTCATGCGCATGTTACGTAATTTGTGCTCGAAGATGCCTGATTGAGGAACTGATATCCCATCTGCAAGTTTATGCGATGGTTGGAAAAATAGGCCCTAGAAACAAAAAAACGGTCACACGCATTTAAATGAGCAATGTTATTTATTGACACTAACATATGGATACTTTTGTCCCTCAACTACATAAGCCGGAAACAGGTCCACGCACATTTGCGCATAGAAGCATTTGATTGTTGTGCTCGGCCTGCAGCCGTGCAGCTAAAAAATTTTGAGGTTTAGGGTATCCCGAAGCAGTATTGAAAAAGACGAAAGAACACGTCGTTAACTCAAATAGAAAAATACCTCCACCATTTTCTTGCACACCGTGGACGCCAATTTCATTTTGTGGCCCTCAATTTCTGGCTTGATACCTCTTGTGAGCGCTCTAAGGTCTTCAAGCGAAGCCGGCTCACGCACATTAATTGACTCGGGCGTAATAACCGGAGTTCGAACCTGCACCGGGGTACTTCCCGCTGAGTTGACAGCTGGTTTTTGCTTTCGCGGTGTTTGCGAGGGCTCAGCAAGTGATTCTGTGCCCGTACTAGGCTTATTACGTACGGCATAAATGACTGCGATAGGCAACCCCATTTTTTCCAGCCTGTCGTCCGGTAATTGCTCGAAGGATTCCAATTGCAGAAAATTCTGCCTAACAATATTCAGGAGTTGTCCTGTCTGCTCCGGGTCGTAACCCAGCGTCTTCACAATATCACTCAAGGACATGATCTAGGAAAAAAAAGTAAACCCAGAAAAAGGCAAACCCATGATAGCTGTGATAAGATTAATAATTCCAACATTAATGTTCCTCTCAGATTTTAGTTTTCCAATTAAGGCTTAGATTTCCTTGCCTACGAATGATTAGATGAGGCCACTGTTGCGTCGCTTCCATAGTTTTTGGAGCAAAACTAAATTTAGGCAGAAAAAAATTGAAGGTCAATATTATGGCCCTTCATTATTTTTCCATGGCAAAAAAACTAACTCTTTTCAATCTCAAAAACAAAACTGATTGCACAGAGTTAAAAGAAGATCAAAATTATGGCTCTTCTTTACTTTGTGCAGCAGATCAGCAAACTAAACAAGGACAAGCTTTACGCCGGAAAAATTAAACTACAAAGAAGGTTATTATTATGGCCCTTCCTTTTTTCATGGCAGTAAACCTAATTCTTTTTCATCACGAAAACACAAATGATAGCACAAAAATAAGAGAAGATCATGATTATGGCTCTTCTTTACTTTGTGCAACAGATCAGCAAACTAAACAAGGACAAACTTTACGCCGGAAAAATTAAACTACAATGAAGGTCATTATTATGGCCCTTCCTTTTTTCATGGCACTAAACCTAATTCTTTTCAATCACGAAAACAAAAATGATAGCACAAAAACAAAAGAAGATCATGATTATGGCTCTTCTCTGCTTTGAGCAACAGAGCAGCAAACTAAACAAGGGCAAGCTTTACGCCTAAGAATTTAAATTATAATGAAGATCAATATTATGGCCCTTCATTTTTTTCCATGGCAGTAAACCTAATTCTTTTCTATCTCAAACAGACAAAATTGATTGCACAAAAAAAAGATCACAAATCTGGCTCTTCTCTGCTTTGTGCAACGGATCATCAAATCAATTAAAATAAAAGCACCGGGGCCCATGTTTATTCAGATTAAGTCAATTTCACACATTTTATTGAACAAAATTAACATCAAAGAATCATAAGTCTGTGACTATTCATCGATCGAATCTTTTTGCAAGCACTTTGATGGGTTGTAGCAGGATAAACACTTGACTTTGCAGCAACTTTGGCACAAGGTAATTTGAGTTGACTCATAGAACAGCTCTTCGCACACGCAACATTCGAAAGACAGATCTTTTGTCGAACCCTTATTTTTCTTGATTATGTAGTCTAGATATGGATACTTCTTTAGAAAGTTCAAGCACCAATCAACGCCAGCTATCTCCTTTTGAAGCCAGGATCTAGGCATAACCACTTTCTCCTGTAAGGCTGTCTGGTACGCAATTTTCCTAACTTCTGTTCTGGATTTCGCGTCCACAGATTTTCGGAACACATCTCTTGCAATCTCTGCTCTCAAAATTGGCCTCCTTCCCCTGCTGAGAACAACTTTATTTTTTTGAACGCGTCTCTGAAGGGTAGTTCTCGGTATTGAGAACATTTTTGAATTTTCCCTTATAGAGGTTCCCGTTCTGCGGATATAAAACAACACCGATCTCAACAAAAACTGACCAAACTTTCTTTTTCTTTTGCATACATAATACCTGACCATTTTAATCTGCAAAGCACGTAAACTCAGTTTTGTTATTTCCATATTAACTTTCAAAAAGAACAAAGTTATAGAGATGTGAAAATTAGGAGATTGAGGAGAGTGGAAACTTTTGACCGCGTAATATTTTTTTCCACAGAACCAACATAGGCATAGGGTGTTGTTGCTTTCGCATTTGAACCTTTGGACGGTCAATTGTCCGGAAAAAAATTGACTAGCACCTTTTGTTGGTCAAATATCCGAAAAAAAGACAACATAGTGAGATATTAACAAAAAAAGATGCTCTATTTTTGAAGAACAAGAATACATAATTCTTCTAACATGGAAATCTAGAGAAAAAAAAGAATCCGAGTTTTGTTCCAAAATTGAGCGTCACAATAGACCTACAAAACGACTAGTGAAACATGAAACCGCTAAAAGCTAACACATTTCGCTCTGGGTAGGCAAACGTTGTTGGAAGTGTTTTTTCCACGGAAAAAACAGAGAAAAGGTAAAAAGTTCAAAACTTTTTGCAAAAAAGACAATTCTCAGAGTTTATTTGCACCAATTCACTCTATACAAATGGTTTCAACGAATTATGCCCAAAAATAGCGGAAAAAACTTTATAAAGAACGAAATTTGCGAGTCTAAAGATTAGGAGAGAAAAGCGAGCGGAAAATTTTCGACCACGAAATATGTTTTTTAGTCTACAGAACAAACTTAGGTAGAAACTGTTGTTGTTTTCGCATTTGAACACGTCTACTATTGTTGGCTAAAACCCTCTGGCGGTCAAATATCCAAAAAAAAGACAACTTAGCGAGATATTAACAAAAAAAGATGCTCTGATTTTGAAGAACAAGAGTACCTAATTCTTCTCACATGGAAATCCAGAAAAAACATACAATCCGAGATTTGTTCCAAAATTGGGTGTCACAATAGACCTACAAAACCACTAGTTCAACAGAAAACCACTAAAAGCTAACACATTTTGCTCTGGGTAGACAAACGTTGTTGGAAGAGTTTTTTTCCACTGAAAAATCAAAGAAAAGGTAAAAATTTCTATAATTTTTGCAAAAAAGACAATCCTGACAGTTTATGTGCACCAATTCACTCTATACAAATGGTATCAACGAATTATGCCCAAAAATACAGGAAAAATTTTATAAAGAAGGAAATTTGCAAGTTTAAAAATTAGGAGAGAAAAGCGAGCGGAAAATTTTCGACCACGAAATATGTTTTTTAGTCTACAGAACAAACTTAGGTAGAAACTGTTGTTGTTTTCGCATTTGAATACGTCTACTATGATTGACTAACACCTTCTGATGGTCAAATATTTGAAAGAAAGACAACTTAGAGAGATATTAACAAAAAAAGATGCTCTATTTTTGAAGAACAAGAGTACCTAATTCTTCTCACATGGAAATCCAGAAAAAACATACAATCCGAGATTTGTTCCAAAATTGGGTGTCATAATAGACCTACAAAACCACTAGTCCAACAGAAAACCACTAAAAGCTAACACATTTTGCTCTGGGTAGACAAACGTTGTTGGAAGAGTTTTTTTCCACTGAAAAATCAAAGAAAAGGTAAAAATTTCTATAATTTTTGCAAAAAAGACAATCCTGACAGTTTATGTGCACCAATTCACTCTATACAAATGGTATCAACGAATTATGCCCAAAAATAGAGGAATAACTTCATAAAGAAGGAAATTTGCAAGTCTAAAGATTAGGAGAGAAAAGCGAGCGGAAAATTTTCGACCACGAAATATGTTTCTTAGTCTACAGAACAAACTTAGGTAGAAACTGTTGTTGTTTTCGCATTTGAACACGTCTACTATTGTTGGCTAAAACCCTCTGGCGGTCAAATATCCAAAAAAAAGACAACTTAGCGAGATATTAACAAAAAAAGATGCTCTGATTTTGAAGAACAAGAGTACCTAATTCTTCTCACATGGAAATCCAGAAAAAACATACAATCCGAGATTTGTTCCAAAATTGGGTGTCACAATAGACCTACAAAACCACTAGTTCAACAGAAAACCACTAAAAGCTAACACATTTTGCTCTGGGTAGACAAACGTTGTTGGAAGAGTTTTTTTCCACTGAAAAATCAAAGAAAAGGTAAAAATTTCTATAATTTTTGCAAAAAAGACAATCCTGACAGTTTATGTGCACCAATTCACTCTATACAAATGGTATCAACGAATTATGCCCAAAAATACAGGAAAAATTTTATAAAGAAGGAAATTTGCAAGTTTAAAAATTAGGAGAGAAAAGCGAGCGGAAAATTTTCGACCACGAAATATGTTTTTTAGTCTACAGAACAAACTTAGGTAGAAACTGTTGTTGTTTTCGCATTTGAATACGTCTACTATGATTGACTAACACCTTCTGATGGTCAAATATTTGAAAGAAAGACAACTTAGAGAGATATTAACAAAAAAAGATGCTCTATTTTTGAAGAACAAGAGTACCTAATTCTTCTCACATGGAAATCCAGAAAAAACATACAATCCGAGATTTGTTCCAAAATTGGGTGTCACAATAGACCTACAAAACCACTAGTTCAACAGAAAACCACTAAAAGCTAACACATTTTGATCTGGGTAGACAAACGTTGTTGGAAGAGTTTTTTCCACGGAAAAATCAAAGAAAAGGTAAAAACTTCTATAATTTTTGCAAAAAAGACAATCCTGACAGTTTATGTGCACCAATTCACTCTATACAAATGGTATCAACGAATTATGCCCAAAAATAGAGGAAGAACTTTATAAAGAAGGAAATTTGCGAGTCTAAAGATAAGGAGAGAAAAGCGAGCGGAAAATTTTCGACCACGAAATATGTTTTTTAGTCTACAGAACAAACTTAGGTAGAAACTGTTGTTGTTTTCGCATTTGAACACGTCTACTATTGTTGGCTAAAACCCTCTGGCGGTCAAATATCCAAAAAAAGACAACTTAGCGAGATATTAACAAAAAAAGATGCTCTGATTTTGAAGAACAAGAGTACCTAATTCTTCTAACATGGAAATCCAGAAAAAACATACAATCCGAGATTTGTTCCAAAATTGGGTGTCATAATAGACCTACAAAACCACTAGTCCAACAGAAAACCACTAAAAGCTAACACATTTTGCTCTGGGTAGACAAACGTTGTTGGAAGAGTTTTTTTCCACTGAAAAATCAAAGAAAAGGTAAAAATTTCTATAATTTTTGCAAAAAAGACAATCCTGACAGTTTTTGTGCACCAATTCACTCTATACAAATGGTATCAACGAATTATGCCCAAAAATACAGGAAAAATTTTATAAAGAAGGAAATTTGCAAGTTTAAAAATTAGGAGAGAAAAGCGAGCGGAAAATTTTCGACCACGAAATATGTTTTTTAGTCTACAGAACAAACTTAGGTAGAAACTGTTGTTGTTTTCGCATTTGAATACGTCTACTATGATTGACTAACACCTTCTGATGGTCAAATATTTGAAAGAAAGACAACTTAGAGAGATATTAACAAAAAAAAGATGCTCTATTTTTGAAGAACAAGAGTACCTAATTCTTCTCACATGGAAATCCAGAAAAAACATACAATCCGAGATTTGTTCCAAAATTGGGTGTCACAATAGACCTACAAAACCACTAGTTCAACAGAAAACCACTAAAAGCTAACACATTTTGCTCTGGGTAGACAAACGTTGTTGGAAGAGTTTTTTTCCCCTGAAAAATCAAAGAAAAGGTGAAAATTTCTATAATTTTTGCAAAAAAGACAATCCTGACAGTTTATGTGCACCAATTCACTCTATACAAATGGTATCAACGAATTATGCCCAAAAATACAGGAAAAATTTTATAAAGAAGGAAATTTGCAAGTTTAAAAATTAGGAGAGAAAAGCGAGCGGAAAATTTTCGACCACGAAATATGTTTTTTAGTCTACAGAACAAACTTAGGTAGAAACTGTTGTTGTTTTCGCATTTGAATACGTCTATTATGATTGACTAACACCTTCTGATGGTCAAATTTTTGAAAGAAAGACAACTTAGAGAGATATTAACAAAAAAAGATGCTCTATTTTTGAAGAACAAGAGTACATAATTCTTCTAACATGGAAATCCAGAAAAAACATACAATCCGAGATTTGTTCCAAAATTGGGTGTCATAATAGACCTACAAAACCACTAGTCCAACAGAAAACCACTAAAAGCTAACACATTTTGCTCTGGGTAGACAAACGTTGTTGGAAGAGTTTTTTTCCACTGAAAAATCAAAGAAAAGGTAAAAATTTCAAAAATTTTTGCAAAAAAGACAATCCTGACAGTTTATGGGCACCAATTCACTCTATACAAATGGTATCAACGAATTATGCCCAAAAATAAAGGAAAAATTTTATAAAGAAGGAAATTTGCAAGTCTAAAAACTAGGAGAGAAAAGAGAGCGGAAAATTTTCGACCACGAAATATGTTTGTTGTTCTACAGAACAAACTTAGGTAGAAACTGTTGTTGTTTTGGCATTTGAACACGTCTACTATTGTTGGCTAACACATTCTGGCGGTCAAATATCCGAAAAAAAGACAACTTAGTGTGATATTAACAAAAAAAGATGGTCCATTTTTGAAGAACACGAGTACGTAATTCTTCTAACATGCGAAAACTAGAAAAAAAATAGAATCCGAGTTTTGTTCAAAAAATGAGCGTCAAAACAGACCTACAAAACCACTAGCGAAACAGAAAACCGCTAAAAGCTAACACATTTCGCTCTGGGTAGCCAAAAGTTGTTGGAAGAATTTTGTCCCTGCAGAAAATCAAGGAAGCCAAAAATTTCTAAAATTTTTTGCAAAAATGGCAATTCTGACAGTTTATTTGCACCAATTCACTCTATACAAATGGTATCAACGAATTATGACCAAAAATAGCGGAAAAATTCCATAAAGAACGAAATTTTCAAGTCTAAAAAATAGGAGAGAAAAGCGAGCGGAAAATTTTCGACCACGAAATATGTTTTTTGTTCTAGAGAACAAACTTAGGTAGAAAATGTTGCTGTTCTCGCATTTGAACACGTCTACTTTTGTTGACTAAAACCTTCTGACGGTCAAAAGTAAAAAAAAAGACAACTTAGTGAGACTTTAACAAAAAAAAGATGCTCAATTTTTGAGGACCAAGTGTACCTATTTCTTCTAACATGGAAATCTGGAAAAAAAGAGACTCCGAGTTTTGTTCCCAAATTTGGCGTCAAAATAGACCTAAAAAGCCACTAGTGAAATAGAAATCGGCTAAAAGCTAACAAAATTGGCTCTGGGTAGCCAAACGTTGTTGGAAGAGTTTTTTCGCTGGAAAAATCAAGGAAAAGGTAAAACTTTCAAAAAATTTTGCGAAAAAGTCAATTCTGACGGTTTGTTCGCACCAATTTGCTTTATACAAATGGTATTAACGAATTGTGGCCAAACATAGCGGAAAATTTTCGTAAAGAACGAAATTTTCAAGTCTAAATATTAGGAGAGAAAAGCGAGCGGAAAATTTTCAACCACGAAATATGTTTTTTAGTCTACAGAACAAACTTCGGTAGAAACTGTTGTTGTTTTCGCACTTGAAGACGTCTTCTATTGTTGACTAACACCTTCTAGCAGTCAAATATCCAAAAAAAAGACAACTTAGTGAGATATTAACAAAAAAGATGCTCCATTTTTGAAGAACAAGGTTTAAAAATTCTTCTAAACATGGAAATCTAGGAAAAAATAGAATCCCAGTTTTGTTCCCGAATTGGGCTTCAAAATAGACCTAAAAAGCTACTAGTGAAACAGAAAACGGCTAAAAGCTAACACATTTCGCTCTGGGTAGCCAAAAGTTGTTGGAAGAGTTTTGTCCCTGCAAAAAATCAAGGAAAAGCCAAAAATTTCTAAAATTTTTTGCAAAAATGGCAATTCTGACAGTTTATTTGCACCAATTCACTCTATACAAATGGTATCAACGAATTATGACCAAAAATAGCGGAAAAATTCCATAAAGAACGAAATTTTCAAATCTAAAAAATAGGAGAGAAAAGCGAGCGGAAAATTTTCGACCACGAAATATGTTTGTTGTTCCACAGAAGAAACTTAGGTAGAAACTGTTGTTGTTTTGGCATTTGAACACGTCTACTGTTGTTGGCTAACACATTCTGGCGGTCAAATATCCGAAAAAAAGACAACTTAGTGTGATATTAACAAAAAAAGATGGTCCATTTTTGAAGAACACGAGTACGTAATTCTTCTAACATGCGAAAACTAGAAAAAAAATAGAATCCGAGTTTTGTTCAAAAAATGAGCGTCAAAACAGACCTACAAAACCACTAGCGAAACAGAAAACCGCTAAAAGCTAACACATTTCGCTCTGGGTAGCCAAACGTTGTTGGAAGAGTTTTTTCCACGGAAAAGTCAGAGAAAAGGTAAAATTTTCAAAAATTTTTGCAAAAAAGTCAATTCTGACAGTTTATGTGCACCAATACACTCTATACAAATGGTATCAACGAATTATGACCAAAAATAGCGGAAAAATTCCATAAAGAACGAAATTTTCAAGTCTAAAAAATAGGAGAGAAAAGAGAGCGGAAAATTTTCGACGACGAAATATGTTTGTTGTTCTACAGAAAAGCTTTAGGTAGAAACTGTTGTTGTTTTGGCATTTGAACACGTGTGCTATTATTGGCTAACACATTCTGACGGTCAAATAATCGGAAAAAAGACAACTTAGTGTGATATTAACAAAAACATATGGTCCATTTTTGAAGAACAAGAGTACCTAATTCTCCTAACATGGAAATCTAGAAAAAAAATAGACTCCGAGTTTTGTTCCAAAATTGAGCGTTAAAATAGACCTACAAAACCACTTGTGAAACAGAAAACCGCTAAAAGCTAACACATTTCGCTATGGGTAGCCAAACGTTGTTGGAAGAGTTTTTTTCCACGGAAAAATCAGAGAAAAGGTAAAAATTTCAAAAACTTTTGCAAAAAAGTCAATTCTGACAGTTTATGTGCACCAATTCACTCTATACAAATGGTATCAACGAATTATGCCCAAAAATAGAGGAATAACTTCATAAAGAAGGAAATTTGCAAGTCTAAAGATTAGGAGAGAAAAGCGAACGGAAAATTTTCGACCACGAAATATGTTTTTTGTTCTAGAGAACAAACTTAGGTAGAAACTGTTGTTGTTTTCGCATTTGAACACGTCTACTATGATTGACTAACACCTTCTGATGGTCAAATATTTGAAAGAAAGACAACTTAGTGAGATATTAACAAAAAAATATGCTCTAATTCTGAAGAACAAGAGTACCTAATTCTCCTAACATGGAAATCTAGAAAAAAAATAGACTCCGAGTTTTGTTCCAAAATTGAGCGTTAAAATAGACCTAAAAAACCACTTGTGAAACAGAAAACCGCTAAAAGCTAACACATTTCGCTATGGGTAGCCAAACGTTGTTGGAAGAGTTTTTTTCCACGGAAAAATCAGAGAAAAGGTAAAAATTTCAAAAACTTTTGCAAAAAAGTCAATTCTGACAGTTTATGTGCACCAATTCACTCTATACAAATGGTATCAACGAATTATGCCCAAAAATAGAGGAATAACTTCATAAAGAAGGAAATTTGCAAGTCTAAAGATTAGGAGAGAAAAGCGAACGGAAAATTTTCGACCACGAAATATGTTTTTTGTTCTAGAGAACAAACTTAGGTAGAAACTGTTGTTGTTTTCGCATTTGAACACGTCTACTATGATTGACTAACACCTTTTGATGGTCAAATATTTGAAAGAAAGACAACTTAGTGAGATATTAACAAAAAAATATGCTCTAATTCTGAAGAACAAGAGTACCTAATTCTCCTAACATGGAAATCTAGAAAAAAAATAGACTCCGAGTTTTGTTCCAAAATTGAGCGTTAAAATAGACCTACAAAACCACTTGTGAAACAGAAAACCGCTAAAAGCTAACACATTTCGCTATGGGTAGCCAAACGTTGTTGGAAGAGTTTTTTTCCACGGAAAAATCAGAGAAAAGGTAAAAATTTCAAAAACTTTTGCAAAAAAGTCAATTCTGACAGTTTATGTGCACCAATTCACTCTATACAAATGGTATCAACGAATTATGCCCAAAAATAGAGGAATAACTTCATAAAGAAGGAAATTTGCAAGTCTAAAGATTAGGAGAGAAAAGCGAACGGAAAATTTTCGACCACGAAATATGTTTTTTGTTCTAGAGAACAAACTTAGGTAGAAACTGTTGTTGTTTTCGCATTTGAACACGTCTACTATGATTGACTAACACCTTCTGATGGTCAAATATTTGAAAGAAAGACAACTTAGTGAGATATTAACAAAAAAATATGCTCTAATTCTGAAGAACAAGAGTACCTAATTCTCCTAACATGGAAATCTAGAAAAAAAATAGACTCCGAGTTTTGTTCCAAAATTGAGCGTTAAAATAGACCTAAAAAACCACTTGTGAAACAGAAAACCGCTAAAAGCTAACACATTTCGCTATGGGTAGCCAAACGTTGTTGGAAGAGTTTTTTTCCACGGAAAAATCAGAGAAAAGGTAAAAATTTCAAAAATTTTTGCAAAAAAGTCAATTCTGACAGTTTATGTGCACCAATTCACTCTATACAAATGGTATCAACGAATTATGCCCAAAAATAGAGGAAAAACTTCATAAAGAAGGAAATTTGCAAGTCTAAATATTAGGAGAGAAAAGCGAACGGAAAATTTTCGACCACGAAATATGTTTTTTGTTCTAGAGAACAAACTTAGGTAGAAACTGTTGTTGTTTTCGCATTTGAACACGTCTACTATGATTGACTAACACCTTCTGATGGTCAAATATTTGAAAGAAAGACAACTTAGTGAGATATTAACAAAAAAAGATGCTCTAATTTTGAAGAACAAGAGTACCTAATTCTCCTAACATGGAAATCTAGAAAAAAAAATAGAATCCAAGTTTTGTTCCAAAATTGAGCGTTAAAATAGACCTACAAAACCATTTGTGAAACAGAAAACCGCTAAAAGCTAACACGTTTCGCTATGGGTAGCCAAACGTTGTTGGAAGAGTTTTTTTCCACGGAAAAATCAGAGAAAAGGTAAAAATTTCAAAAATTTTTTGCAAAAAAGTCAATTCTGACAGTTTATGTGCACCAATTCACTCTATACAAATGTTATCAACGAATTATGCCCAAAAATAGAGGTAAAACTTTATAAAGAAGGAAATTTGCAAGTCTAAATATTAGGAGAGAAAAGCGAACGGAAAATTTTCGACCACGAAATATGTTTTTTGTTCTAGAGAACAAACTTAGGTAGAAACTGTTGTTGTTTTCGCATTTGAACACGTCTACTATGATTGACTAACACCTTCTGATGGTCAAATATTTGAAAGAAAGACAACTTAGTGAGATATTAACAAAAAAAGATGCTCTAATTTTGAAGAACAAGAGTACCTAATTCTCCTAACATGGAAATCTAGAAAAAAAAATAGAATCCAAGTTTTGTTCCAAAATTGAGCGTTAAAATAGACCTACAAAACCATTTGTGAAACAGAAAACCGCTAAAAGCTAACACGTTTCGCTATGGGTAGCCAAACGTTGTTGGAAGAGTTTTTTTCCACGGAAAAATCAGAGAAAAGGTAAAAATTTCAAAAATTTTTTGCAAAAAAGTCAATTCTGACAGTTTATGTGCACCAATTCACTCTATACAAATGTTATCAACGAATTATGCCCAAAAATAGAGGTAAAACTTTATAAAGAAGGAAATTTGCAAGTCTAAAGATTAGGAGAGAAAAGCGAGCGGAAAATTTTCGACCACGAGATATGTTTTTTAGTCTACAGAACAAACTTAGGTAGAAACTGTTGTTGTTTTCGCATTTGAACACGTCTACTATGATTGACTAACACCTTCTGATGGTCAAATACTTGAAAGAAAGACAACTTAGTGAGATATTAACAAAAAAAGATGCTCTATTTTTGAAGAACAAGAGTACATAATTCTTCTAACATGGAAAACTAGAAAAAAAATAGAATCCGAGATTTGTTCAAAAATTGGGTGTCACAATAGACCTACAAAACCACTAGAGCAACATAAAACGGCTAAAAGCTAACATATTTTACTCTGGGTAGACAAACGTTGTTGGAAGAGTTTTTTCGCTGGAAAAATCAAGGAAAAGGTAAAACTTTCAAAAAATTTTGCGAAAAAGTCAATTCTGACGGTTTGTTCGCACCAATTCGCTTTATACAAATGGTATTAACGAATTGTGGCCAAAAATTGCGGAAAAAGTTTCGTAAAGAACGAAATTTTCAAGTCTCAAAGTTAGGAGAGAAAAGCGAGCGGAAAATTTTCGACCACGAAATATGTTTTTTAGTCTACAGAACAAACTTAGGTAGAAACTGTTGTTGTTTTTGCATTTGAACACGTCTATTATTGTTGACTAAAACCTTCTAGCAGTCAAATATCCAAAAAAAGACAACTTAGTGAGTTATTAACAAAAAAATATGGTCCATTTTTGAAGAACAAGAGTACATAATTCTTCTAACATGGAAATCTAGAAAAAAAATACAATCCGACTATTGTATCAAAATTACGCATCAGAATAGAGCTACAAAACCACTAGTGCAGAAGAAAACGGCTAAAAGCTACCACATTTCGCTCTGGGTAGCCAAACTGTGTTGGAAGAGTTTTTTCCCTGGAAAAATCAAAGAAAACGTAGAAATTTCTAAAATTTTTGCAAAACAAGTTAATTCTGACAGTTTGTTCACACCAATTCGCTCTATACAAATGGTAATAACGAATTATGGCCAAAATTAGCGGAAAAATTTCGTAAAGAACGAAATTTTCAAGTCTAAAAATTAGGAGAGAAAAGCGAGCGGAAAATTTTCGACCACGAAATATGTTTTTTAGTCTACAGAACAAACTTAGGTAGAAACTGTTGTTGTTTTTGCATTTTAACACGTCTACTATTGTTGACTAATACCCTCTGACGGTCAAATATCCAAAAAAAAGACAACTTAGCGAGATATTAACAAAAAAAGATGCTCTGATTTTGAAGAACAAGAGTGCCTAATTCTTCTGACATGGAAATCCAGAAAAAAATACAATCCGAGATTTGTTCAAAAACTGGGTGTCACAATAGAATTACAAAACCACTAGAGCAACATAAAACGGCTAAAAGCTAACATATTTCACTCTGGGTAGACAAACGTTGTTGGAAGAGTTTTGTCCACGGAAGAATCAGAGAAAAGGCAAAAATTTCTAAAAATTTTTGCAAAAAAGACAATTCTGACACTTTATTTGCACCAATTAGCTCTATACAAATGGTATCAACGAATTATGACCAAAAATAGCGGAAAAATTCCATACAGAACGAAATTTTCGAGTCTAAAAATTAGGAGAGAAAAGCGAGCGGAAAATTTTCGACCACGAAATATGTTTTTTAGTCTACAGAACAAACTTAGGTAGAAACTGTTGTTGTTTTTGCATTTTAACACGTCTACTATTGTTGACTAATACCCTCTGACGGTCAAATATCCAAAAAAAAGACAACTTAGCGAGATATTAACAAAAAAAGATGCTCTGATTTTGAAGAACAAGAGTGCCTAATTCTTCTGACATGGAAATCCAGAAAAAAATACAATCCGAGATTTGTTCAAAAACTGGGTGTCACAATAGAATTACAAAACCACTAGAGCAACATAAAACGGCTAAAAGCTAACATATTTCACTCTGGGTAGACAAACGTTGTTGGAAGAGTTTTGTCCACGGAAGAATCAGAGAAAAGGCAAAAATTTCTAAAAATTTTTGCAAAAAAGACAATTCTGACACTTTATTTGCACCAATTAGCTCTATACAAATGGTATCAACGAATTATGACCAAAAATAGCGGGAAAATTCCATACAGAACGAAATTTTCGAGTCTAAAAATTAGGAGAGAAAAGCGAGCGGAAAATTTTCGACCACGAAATATGTTTTTTAGTCTACAGATCAAACTTAGGTAGAAACTGTTGTTGTTTTTGCATTTGAACACGTCTACTATTGTTGACTAATACCCTCTGACGGTCAAATATCCAAAAAAAAGACAACTTAGCGAGATATTAACAAAAAAAGATGCTCTGATTTTGAAGAACAAGAGTGCCTAATTCTTCTCACATGGAAATCCAAAAAAAAATACAATCCGAGATTTGTTCAAAAATTGGGTGTCAAAATAGACCTACAAAACCACTAGAGCAATATAAAACGGCTGAAAGCTAACATATTTCACTCTGGGTAGGCAAACGTTGTTGGAAGAGCTTTTTTCCACGGAAAAATCAGAGAACAGGTAAAAATTTCAAAAATTTTTGCAAAAAAGTCAATTCTGACAGTTTATGTGCACCAATTCACTCTATACAAATGGTATCAACGAATTATGCCCAAAAATAGAGGAAAAACTTTATAAAGAAGTAAATTTTCAAGTCCAAAAATTAGGAGAGAAAAGAGAGCGGAAAATTTTCGACCACGAAATATGTTTTTTGTTCTAGAGAACAAACTTAGGTAGAAACTGTTGTTGTTTTCGCATTTGAACACGTCTACTATGATTGACTAACACCTTCTGATGGTCAAATATTCGAAAGAAAGACAACTTAGTGAGATATTAACAAAAAAAGATGCTCTATTTTTGAAGAACAAGAGTACATAATTCTTCTAACATTGAAATCTAGAAAAAAAATACAATCCGACTATTGTTTCAAAATTGGGCATCAGAATACACCTACAAAACCACTAGTGGGACAGAAAACGGCTAAAAGCTAACATATTTCACTCTGGGTAGCCAAACGTTGTTGGAAGAGCTTTTTTCCACGGAAAAATCAGAGAACAGGTAAAAATTTCAAAAATTTTTGCAAAAAAGTCAATTCTGACAGTTTATGTGCACCAATTCACTCTATACAAATGGTATCAACGAATTATGCCCAAAAATAGAGGAAAAACTTTATAAAGAAGGAAATTTTCAAGTCCAAAAATTAGGAGAGAAAAGCGAGCGGAAAATTTTCGACCACGAAATATGTTTTTTGTTCTAGAGAACAAACTTAGGTAGAAACTGTTGTTGTTTTCGCATTTGAACACGTCTACTATGATTGACTAACACCTTCTGATGGTCAAATATTCGAAAGAAAGACAACTTAGTGAGATATTAACAAAAAAAGATGCTCTATTTTTGAAGAACAAGAGTACATAATTCTTCTAACATTGAAATCTAGAAAAAAAATACAATCCGACTATTGTTTCAAAATTGGGCATCAGAATACACCTACAAAACCACTAGTGGGACAGAAAACGGCTAAAAGCTAACACATTTCATTCTGGGTAGGCAAACGTTGTTGGAAGAGTTTTTTTCAATTGAAAAACAAAGGATTTGTAAAATTTAGGTGTTACTCTTCCCTTTCAAAGCAAACAAACCAACTTTTTGTAATAATTGTTGTACGTCACAACTGAGTCACTATTGTGGCCTCAATTGAAACGCATTATTGACTGAATAAATTGAAATTAAGAGGTTTGGGATGAAAACAAGGAGGGCTAACTTTCTGCAAAAAATTGCACGAAATTTCAATTCCATGTGCAAAAATGAGCAACAAAAAATCTTTAACAAGGCTCTACGCTGGGTCACTATTGTTGCCCCAACGAAAAACAATTATTACCAACATACAAAAGAACAAAACATCAAAAGTAATACATGTCGCCAATAAAGTTATCAACGACGGATAAAAGTTCAGCGTATCCAGCTTTCGTCAAGTGGACCTGATCGCTAGCAAAGTTTTCGTCAGAATCCACATCGTGCGTGACAAAATAGTGCTTTCTTTGATCTTTAAGTCTCTTATTCAGCATGCTTATCGCTTCAGCATGCGAACTACAATTTTGTCTACTGACAACCTTCACTACGTATGCTTCCTTGCCCTCCTGTCGGCAGAAACGCATTAGGGCACAGAGATGTTGCGCTGTTTGACCAATGGGCAGTTTACCGCAAACAAATTTTTTTGGGTGCTGACTAACATCGTTTCCTCCCATTTGGATCACAACGACCTCCGCTTTCGAGCGTTGAATTACGTTCCCAAAATTCAATTTCCAATCGTGTGCCTGTGCACCTCCAATGCCAACAAACTCAAACTTGCAACCCTCATGAGCTTCCTTCTCCATTTTTGCGATATGAGAGTCACCTACGAAGAGCACACTTTTAATTTTCTTCTTAGGGCCATTCAGTTTGAAACTAATTGGGGCAGGTCTTTCCATTGAGAACTGAAATAGCAGGTTTTCAGCTAAAGACAAAAACGAACCAACATTTCAAATACACTTTTACGCCTATCTTAAGGCTCGCCACATTTGTGGGAGCTCTGCGACAACCCGCGCAGTTAGGTAGGCACTTCCGGGTATCCTTGCAGTTTGCTTTTGCCCGGTAAGTGTAGCTACTAGGTGAGAGAGAACACTACTAGGATTGGGTGAATGGAAGTCATGCATGAAATCATGCATGACCTCCACTCAACCAAGCCGAGTGGTGCACTCTCCCAGCTAGCTGTACACTTTCCGCTCAAAAGCAAAAAGCAGTTCAACCATATTTTATCCGCTCTAAAGAACACGTTAGACAAAATTCATGGACACATATATTAAACATTGAGAACAAAGACATTGAGAACAAATTGAAGACAAGAACTCGCAAAATGTCGAAACGCAGCGCAGCGAACGAACCACATCCCCGGCATGAGGTGCACAAACAAAACCAAAGCGGGGGGGGGTGCCAGAGGCGTCAACTACGGGGCAGGGGGGGTGTGCACCTCATGTGGGCGAAACGCCCTCACCTTAGAATAATAGTAGTAAATAGTAATTCACCAACACTCAAACTATAATTATAATCAGATACGTGACGTGGCATGCAAAAGTGGCATACAGAGGATCTCTGAGACCTGCACAATTTGTCAATTTTACTCACTTTCACAAGTGAATTACCACATTATGAGCACCAAATCAGAGTGTTGGGGGGGTCATTTGCAGAGTGAAAATTGACCCCCTAGATCTTGGAAAACCCCATACAAAATATATATGGGGAGACTCCCCATTACAAATGGAGTTCAACGAGCCTATTCGTGCAGTCAAAGCATCAATTTTCAACATTTCACATGTAGAAACGTGAAACGTACCAGTCACTAAAAGGTCAAAATGACCGTATGTGTCTTGGCCAATTTCTCGAAAACGGCTGAAAGAAACAAAACGCTATTTACAGGGATTCAAGTACGGCTCAAGCTGAGTTCAAATCAACAAACCAATCAAAAATCGGTTCACTCTACGAGGAGATATTTCAATATAAACGTACCGTACCAGATGACCAAAATGACCCATTTCGGGTCCTGTTTCTGTACTGTTTCTGTACTATAACCAAGAGCCTCGTTATAACCAACTATAAAATATACATGGAGAGACTCCACACTAACGGAGGAAACTAACACACTAAATTTCACTGTGGATTGAATCCACAACAAGGTTTAATATCGTACTCAAGGTGGTGTTTCTCTACACAGGAGGTCAAACTGGGGTCAACTTTCCTGGCCAATTTCTCAAAAACGGCTGAACAAAAAAAAACGCCCTTAGCACAGTTTGAAGCACTGCTTGAGATACGCATCATATTAAAAAATGAACCCAATCGGTGCATTCTTCAAGAAGTTATAGCAAAAATAAGGTACCGTACCAATTGACCATGGAGGAGAGGTACCTCACCTTCAGAGCTAAAACTCATAACCAAGGAGTTTGGTTATAACAACCAAATTTTGTGACAACCTTTGCCATATCACAGGGGATCTACCCAGCCATATTTCAACGTTCCACAACGTTTTTGACCAAGTTTTTATCGGCTCGGCAGGTGGGTCTTCTCTCCAATATGGCCAAAACTGACTGTCCCTGTACCGGTCAATATTTCCAAACTGGTAAGGAAAACGCTATAAGTAATATATATAGTCTGAAAGCTCTGCTTATGACACGTTCAAATATGCAAAAAAAATCCAAAATCGGTGCACTCTACGAGGAGATACTTCAAAAACAAGGCGTCGTACCAGGACCCCAAAATGGAAGAAGAAATGAGCTGCAGAGCTAAAATTGACCATCGAGACTCCAGAAAACACCCTATGATTTATACAGGGAATTACTCCCCACTATCTGAGGATTCTAAAACACTATAATATGTACCTTAAATCCACTGTTTTGTGGTACCGAAAATTGGGTCACCCATGATAGCCCGAAAATTCGGACTAATTCAACTTTGAACATTAATAACTTTTTGATTAGGCCGATTTGGGAAACCAACCAAATACTGCAAGCAAAAGGGGTTCAGTGCTAACAAAATGCGACCACTCCCGTTTAATTTGGTCCAGTACTTTAGGAGATATTAACAAAATACTGATCTGTACCCCATTTTTTGGGCTAAAATCGAAGCCCAAGATCTCCGGATCCGACGCAAAACAACGTGAAAGAGCGTTCCCGGCGTATTTGTGGGTGTAATTCTGGTCCACATCCACGTTCTAGGTCACGGCAAACCTTCATGGTGAGGTGGGAAAAAATTCCCACCTCACCATGAAGGTTATGATGTTTTGGGTGTTTTGCCATAAAACAACATCAACAGAAATTTGATGAAATCGTGAAAAAAGAAAAATTGTTGAATTGACCCCATTATTTGATTTCATTAACTTGAACAACTTAAATGGTGTCTAGAAAACACAAAACGCACGCCCAAAACTTGTTCAATTGCGCAAAACACCACTCAGCCATGAAAATTGAGAAGAGATTGGCCAAAATCGAGGTTCGGCGCATACAGGGCAAAAGTTGACCTTCTCAACTCAATAAAACCATATGAAATATATATATGGGGACACTCCCCACTATCTGAGGAAACTAACGAACCCATATATGTATGGTTACTCGGGTATTGTGGCGTACCAAAACTTGGATGGACACCAAGATGACCTAAAACTGCTACTTTTCGCAATTTTGTCCTTGAATAACTTCTAGACAAGGGCGTGTGAGTGTAATTACTACTCATCAAAGGCAAAAGGGTCTGATACAGACTAAAATGTATTATAGGTACAATATCGTCAATGCACGACGACGTTCAATTGCTCAAAACAACACTCAACCATAAAATTTGAGAAAGGATTTTAATTTTCGGCATTCATCATTAAATTAGTGTTCTAAAGAAAATTTTCAGGAATGTGACTAGCCATTTCAGAAAAGAACGTCTTAACAGCAACAGATTAAGCCATTTATCACTCGTTTTGGTCAAAATTTGAATGAGAAATTCAATAATGACCAAAATTGACCCCAAATGACCAAAAATTGCAATTTTTCTCAAAGTTTGGACATAGATAACTTTTTGCAGGTATTGATTCAGAAATACAACTAACAACAGCAATCAAGAGAGTTTCAGTAGCAACAAAACGCGCCTATGCGCGTTAAATTTGGTACAGTAGTTTTCGAGAAATCAGCAAAGCACTTAAACGTACCCCATTTTTTCGCTATAAGCAAAGCCCGAGTTCTTGATAAAAATGCGCAAAGCGGCTTGAAACATCACTTGCCGAGTGTTTCTGGACGCAAGTTTAGTGCACTGCCGAGGGAAAAAAACTACAGTCAACACGTAAGGATAAAAACAGTTTTTGTGAGATGATCTTTTGTGTGGCCCACTTTAACCCACTTTTTGCGATTCATCGTGTTTTCTCTATAACTATGCCTTGAAAAAGGGTTAAAAGATGTCCAAATCAAGAAGGGCAGCTCGTTATGAATCACAGCTAAAGAGTCAGCCGTTGTAAGTCATCTTAGAGCAACATTTGTTGATGTGGCTACTTCGGCTTTTCAGTCTGTGTTGTAGTTCAATATGTTTTAGCAGGTTCTCCGTAAAAATTCTGTCAAAAACTTGTCAAAAAAAAGATTTTAATCAATTTATCCGTATATTTGTGTGAATTCACTTAGGAGAAGCAAGTCAAAACGTTAGAAGAACTTTTTCCTTGCTTTTCCGGTTATGAAACTCAAAAACAAATACTATTGTCAAAACAGAAAGAAGTGATTCCTCTTTATCAAATAAAAACTTCAGGTCGTGGCTCCGGTTAGAGTTATTCATAAATATAAGGCTCAAAAGCCACTAACTGCTGAAAATCAACTTGACTGACAAATTACAGTCAACACATAAGGATAAAAACAGTTTTTGTGAGAGGATCTTTTAGGTGGCCCACTTTACCCCACTTTTTGCGATTCATTGTGTTTTCTCTACAACTATGCCTTGAAAAAGGGTTAAAAGATGACCAAATCAAGAATCGCAGCTCGTTATGAATCACAGCTAAAAAGTTAGCCGTTGTAAGTCATCTTAGAGCAACATTTGTTGATGTGGCTATTTCGTCTTTTCAGTCTGGGTTGTAGTTCAATATGTTTCAGCAGGTTCTCCGTAAAAATTCTGTCAAAAACTTGTCAAAAAAAGATTTTATTCAATTTATCCGTACATTTGCGTGAATTGACTAAGATGAAGCAAGTCAAAACGCTGAAAGAACTTTTTCCTTGCTTTTCCGGTTATGAAACTCAAAAATAAATACTATTGTCAAAACAGAAAGAAGTGATTCCTCTTTATCAAAAAAAAACTTCAGGTCGTGGCTCCGGTTAGAGTTATTCATAAATATAAGGATCAAAGGCCACTAACTGCTGAAAATCAACTTGACTGACAAAAATACAGTCAACACATAAGGATAAAAACAGTTTTTGTGAGAGGATCTTTTAGGTGGCCCACTTTACCCCACTTTTTGGGATTCATTGTGTTTTCTCTACAACTATGCCTTGAAAAAGGGTTAAAAGATGACCAAATCAAGAATGGCAGCTCGTCATGACTCACAGCTAAAGATTTAGCCGTTATAAGTCATCTTAGAGCAACATTTGTTGATGTGGCTACTTCGGCTTTTCAGTCTGGGTTGTAGTTCAATATGTTTTAGCAGGTTCTCCGTAAAAATTCTGTCAAAAACTTGTCAAGAAAAGATTTGAATCAATTTACCCGTACATTTGTGTGAATTCACTTAAAAGAAGCAAGTCAAAACGCTGGGAAAACTTTTTCCTTGCTTTTCCGGTTATGAAACTCAAAAACAAATACTATTGTCAAAACAGAAAGAAGTGATTCCTCTTTATCAAATAAAAAATTCAGGTCGTGGCTCCGGTTAGAGTTATTCATAAATATAAGGCTCAAAAGCCACTAACTGCTAAAAATCAACTTGACTGACAAATTACAGTCAAAACATAAGGATAAAAACAGTTTTTGTGAGAGGGTCTTTTAGGTGGCCCACTTTACCCCACTTTTTGGGATTCATTGTGTTTTCTCTATAACTATGCCTTGAAAAAGGGTTAAAAGATGTCCAAATCAAGAATGGCAGCTCGTTATGAATCACAGCTAAAGAGTCAGCCGTTGTAAGTCATCTTAGAGCAACATTTGTTGATGTGGCTACTTCGGCTTTTCAGTCTGTGTTGTAGTTCAATATGTTTTAGCAGGTTCTCCGTAAAAATTCTGTCAAAAACTTGTCAAAAATGATTTTAATCAATTTATCCGTACTTTTGTGTGAATTCACTTAGGAGAAGCAAGTCAAAACGCTAGAAGAACTTTTTCCTTGCTTTTCCGGTTATGAAACTCAAAAATAAATACTATTGTCAAAACAGAAAGAAGTGATTCCTCTTTATCAAATAAAAACTTCAGGTCGTGACTCCGGTTAGAGTTATTCATAAATATAAGGCTCAAAGGCCACTAACTGCTGAAAATCAACTTAACTGACAAATTACAGTCAACACTTAAGGATAAAAACAGTTTTTGTGAGAGGATCTTTTAGGTGGCCCACTTTACCCCACTTTTTGCGATTCATTGTGTTTTCTCTACAACTATGCCTTGAAAAAGGGTTAAAAGATGACCAAATCAAGAATCGCAGCTCGTTATGAATCACAGCTAAAGAGTTAGCCGTTGTAAGTCATCTTGGAGCAACATTTGTTGATGTGGCTATTTCGTCTTTTCAGTCTGGGTTGTAGTTCAATATGTTTCAGCAGGTTCTCCGTAAAAATTCTGTCAAAAATTTGTCAAAAAAAGATTTTATTTAATTTATCCGTACAATTGTGTAAATTCAATTAGATGAAGCAAGTCAAAACGCTGGAAGAACTTTTTCCTTGCTTTTCCGGTTATGAAACTCAAAAATAAATACTATTGTCAAAACAGAAAGAAGTGATTCCTCTTTATCAAATAAAAACTTCAGGTCGTGGCTCCGGTTAGAGTTATTCATAAATATAAGGCTCAAAGGCCACTAACTGCTGAAAATCAACTTGACTGACAAATTACAGTCAACACATAAGGATAAAAACAGTTTTTGTGAGAGGATCTTTTAGGTGGCCCACTTTACCCCACTTTTTGGGATTCATTGTGTTTTCTCTACAACTATGCCTTGAAAAAGGGTTAAAAGATGACCAAATCAAGAATGGCAGCTTGTCATGACTCACAGCTAAAGATTTAGCCGTTATAAGTCATCTTAGAGCAACATTTGTTGATGTGGCTACTTCGGCTTTTCAGTCTGGGTTGTAGTTCAATATGTTTTAGCAGGTTCTCCGTAAAAATTCTGTCAAAAACTTGTCAAAAAAAAGATTTTATTCCGTTTATCCGTACATTTGTGTGAATTCACTTAGGAGAAGCAAGTCAAAACGCCAGAAGAACTTTTTCCTTGCTTTTCCGGTTATGAAACTCAAAAATAAAAACTATTGTTGAATCAGAAAGAAGTGATTCCTCTTTACCAAATAAAAACGTCAGGTCGTGGCTCCGGTCAGAGTTATTCATAAATATAAGGCTCAAAGGCCAATAACTCCTCATATTCAGCTTGACTGACAAACTACAGTCAACACATAAGGATAGAAACAGTTTTTGTGAGAGGATGTTTTAGGTGGCACACTTTACCCCACTTTTTGCGATTCATTGTGTTTTCTCTACAACTATTCCTTGAAAAAGGGTTATAAGATGACCAAATCAAGAATGGCAGCTCGTTATGAAGCACAGCTAAAGATTTAGCCGTTGTAAGTCATCTTAGAGCAACATTTGCTGATGTGGCTATTTCGGCTTTTCAGTCTGGGTTGTAGTTCAATATGTTTTAGCAGGTTCTTCGTAAAAATTCTGTCAAAAACTTGTCAAAAAAAATTTTATTCAATTTATCCGTACATTGGTGTGAATTCACTTAGAAGAAGCAAGTCAAAACGCCAGAAGAACTTATTCCTTGCTTTTCCGGTTATGAAACTCAAAAAAAAAAACTATTGCCAAAACAGAAAGAAGTGATTCCTCTTTATCAAATAAAAACGTCAGGTCGTGGCTCTGGTCAGAGTTATTCATAAATATAAGGCTCAAAGGCCATTAAAGGCTAATATTCAGCTTGACTGACAAACTACAGTCAACACATAAGGATAAAAACAGTTTTTGTGAGAGGATCTTTTAGGTGGCCCACTTTGACCCACTTTTTGCGATTCATTGTGTTTTCTCTACAACTATGCCTTGAAAAAGGGTTAAAAGATGACCAAATCAAGAATGGCAGCTCGTTATGAATCACAGCTAAAGAGTCGGCCGTTGTAAGTCATCTTACAGCAACATTTGCTGATGTGGCTATTTCGGCTTTTCAGTCTGGTTTGTAGTTTATTATGTCGTAGCAGGTTCTCCGTAAAAATTCTGTCAAAAATTTGTCAAAAAAAGATTTTATTTATTTTATCCGTACAATTGTGTAAATTCACTTAGAAGAAGCAAGTCAAAACGCTAAAAGGACTTTTTTTTGCTTTTCCGGTTATGAAACTCAAAAATAAATACTATTGTCAAATCAGAAAGAGGTGATTCCTCTTTATCAAATAAAAACGTCAGGTCGTGGCTCCGGTCAGAGTTATTCATAAATATGACGCTCAAAGGCCATTAACTGCTAATATTCAGCTTGACTGACAAACTACAGTCAATACATAAGGATAAAAACAGTTTTTGTGAGAGGATCTTTTAGGTGGCCCACTTTACCCCACTTTTTGCGTTTCATTGTGTTTTCTCTACAACTATTCCTTGAAAAAGGGTTAAAAGAAGACCAAATCAAGAATGGCAGCTCGTTATGAAGCACAGCTAAAGATTTAGCCGTTGTAAGTCATCTTAGAGCAACAATTGCTGATGTGGCTATTTCGGCTTTTCAGTCTGGGTTGTAGTTCAATATGTTTTAGCAGGTTCTCCGTAAAAATTCTGTCAAAAACTTGTCAAAAAAAAGATTTTATTCCGTTTATCCGTACATTTGTGTGAATTCACTTAGGAGAAGCAAGTCAAAACGCCAGAAGAACTTTTTCCTTGCTTTTCCGGTTATGAAACTCAAAAATAAAAACTATTGTTGAATCAGAAAGAAGTGATTCCTCTTTACCAAATAAAAACGTCAGGTCGTGGCTCCGGTCAGAGTTATTCATAAATATAAGGCTCAAAGGCCAATAACTCCTCATATTCAGCTTGACTGACAAACTACAGTCAACACATAAGGATAGAAACAGTTTTTGTGAGAGGATGTTTTAGGTGGCACACTTTACCCCACTTTTTGCGATTCATTGTGTTTTCTCTACAACTATTCCTTGAAAAAGGGTTATAAGATGACCAAATCAAGAATGGCAGCTCGTTATGAAGCACAGCTAAAGATTTAGCCGTTGTAAGTCATCTTAGAGCAACATTTGCTGATGTGGCTATTTCGGCTTTTCAGTCTGGGTTGTAGTTCAATATGTTTTAGCAGGTTCTTCGTAAAAATTCTGTCAAAAACTTGTCAAAAAAAATTTTATTCAATTTATCCGTACATTGGTGTGAATTCACTTAGAAGAAGCAAGTCAAAACGCCAGAAGAACTTATTCCTTGCTTTTCCGGTTATGAAACTCAAAAAAAAACTATTGCCAGAACAGAAAGAAGTGATTCCTCTTTATCAAATAAAAACGTCAGGTCGTGGCTCTGGTCAGAGTTATTCATAAATATAAGGCTCAAAGGCCATTAACGGCTAATATTCAGCTCGACTGACAAACTACAGTCAACACATAAGGATAAAAACAGTTTTTGTGAGAGGATCTTTTAGGTGGCCCACTTTACCCCACTTTTTGCGATTCATTGTGTTTTCTCTACAACTATGCCTTGAAAAAGGGTTAAAAGATGACTAAATCAAGAATGGCAGCTCGTTATGAATCACAGCTAAAGAGTCGGCCGTTGTAAGTCATCTTACAGCAACATTTGCTGATGTGGCTATTTCGGCTTTTCAGTCTGGTTTGTAGTTTATTATGTCGTAGCAGGTTCTCCGTAAAAATTCTGTCAAAAATTTGTCAAAAAAAGATTTTATTTATTTTATCCATACAATTGTGTAAATTCACTTAGAAGAAGCAAGTCAAAACGCTAAAAGGACTTTTTTTGCTTTTCCGGTTATGAAACTCAAAAATAAATACTATTGTCAAATCAGAAAGAGGTGATTCCTCTTTATCAAATAAAAACGTCAGGTCGTGGCTCCGGTCAGAGTTATTCATAAATATGACGCTCAAAGGCCATTAACTGCTAAAATTCAGCTTGACTGACAAACTACAGTCAATACATAAGGATAAAAACAGTTTTTGTGAGAGGATCTTTTAGGTGGCCCACTTTACCCCACTTTTTGCGTTTCATTGTGTTTTCTCTACAACTATTCCTTGAAAAAGGGTTAAAAGAAGACCAAATCAAGAATGGACGCTTGTTATGAATCACAGATAAAAAGTTAGCTGTTGTTAGCCGTTGTAAGGTTGCATTATTCAAGAAGCTTTTTGAACCTATAACTCTTGAGTGCGCTACATCTACGTTGAACACATTATCCATTGAATTTTTAAAATCTTTTTATTGGGCTGTTTTTGTTGGGTGTTTAGTCCATTGAAATCACCATTGACTTCACGTATAGTACATTGAAATAACCAGATTCTCTTTTTAAATGACAAAAAAATGCACTTTACACCCAACTTTTTCAATTTAAAGTATTATCTTTGGCTTTAATCACTAAAAAGAGCCCAATGTAGCATGAAATTATCACGGATAGATCAGCAGTCTGTTCTAAAGGAAATAAGGACGAGGAAAAAATCTGAATTTTCTATAAAAATTGCTTCATTTCCTCATACATTCATTCACACGAAAAATCGTGTAATTTTTCATCACACGAGGAAAATTTTCTCGTGTGAAATCACACGAGACGCATTTTTCACACGAAAAATCGTGTGATTTATCATCACACGAGAAAAAATCGTGTGATTTCACACGAGAGAGTTTTAGAGTGTAAAATTTTGAGGAAAAAAGTGGTAGACTACAGCACAGCCAAAGAATTTTTAAATTGCTGTTGCAAAAAATATTGCAGAAAAGTACAAATCTGAAAACCAAAAATTTTTCAAGGAAGATTTAAATATTATAAAATCGTTTCAAACTAATTTAACAATTACTTTGAATTAAATGTTTACTTGTAAATCAATTTCGATTTTTCGATTCAATTTATCTTGGGTCAGTTTAGCTCTAATTTGTCCATATTCACGTTTGATTTTTCATATATATTTCCTATTTCATAAAAACAGATCTGAATTTCCATTTGGTTTTATTTAATATAGGATCAAATATAAGAGGCAGTGTAGAGGTTATTTGCAAAACACAAACAAAAAACTTTTTAAATCAAATTCAAAGTCTTTCCAAGATAAAGAATGTACTGATGCTACATTTGGGAAGTTATACAATTGAAAGAAAGAGTTTCAAATTTTCCTTAGCTTTATCGCAATTATTATCAATTATTAGATTTTGAGAATTTTTTTCATTCATCACAAATTTGATATGAATTTTTGTCCCTCGCTTGAATACGCAGTTTTCTAATTAGCTGGAATGGGTTTTGATATTGAAGAAAATAACTTTAAGCGCTCGCGTATTGTTAATCTTAGTGTAGGATAATCTAACATTTGATATGCTGGAAACAAATTTGATTTCTCTCTATGAAAACAAGCATTCACGCCCCAGCTTGATAGTTTTTTGAGTGATGTCATTAGATTTCGGTCGATTCCATTCAAGAGAACCGCGGAGTAATGATAGTGGCTGATGACAAAAGAATTCAGAGTCAGAAAATTGTTGTTATTACATCTGATATTAAATCTCGAACAGAATACAGGGTTTTTATACCACATGCTATTTTACGTAGTATATTTTTCACACGGTCATGGTTTGTTAACGCTGAATCTATGTCTACCCCCTGTTTTATTGATTCAGATTTTTTAAAGCAACAGTTTCCAATTTTAATTTTAAAATAAGTTGTTTGTCGAGCTTTAGAATTTCTTACAAATTTTATAGGACGCAGTTTTTGATGGATTCATGATTAGACTAAATTTTTTGTAATAAAGATTAACTAGAGTCAAGGTTTTTTCTAATTCGTTTTGGCATCTGGCAAATCTTGACTGGACGTAAGGATCAGTGTGTCATCTGCATGTTGTATTAGTTTGAATTTGGTATTTTTGATTATAGGTCGTGGATGTGAAGATTGAGTAGTAGAGGCCCGAGTATTGCTCCTTCGGGCACACCTTGATGAGATTGAATCAAATCTGATTCGGTGCCGTTGGCCTTGGTTTGGTGAAAAAGATTAGACAAGCAGTCAATTATCAACAATTGAGCACTTGTGCTGAATCTTGATGCCTCAGGTTTTGATGTCAATTTATTGTGATTGATTGATTGATTCAAATGATTTAGACAGATATAGTTGTGCTGTTGTTGTGTAATTATCTGGTTCAATTAGACAACTGACATTTTCAGTGCTATAAACTAGGGCATCCATCGTGGACCTTTTGGTCGAAAACCAAATTGCGTTCGGGAAAGAACATTGTTTTTGATAAAAACTTCAACTGTTTGACCTCAAAGTACAATTTCACAAACTTTGGAAAGTGACCTTACCATAAATATTAGGAATAGATATACTACGATATAGGCCTGTAGTTCTCGAGTATCATTATCGAAAAGCCATTTTTTAAAACAATTCCGTGTTTGTTAAAAGATCTTGGATAGATTTTTTATTAAAAAATATATTTTAGTGTCATCATTTTGTACAATTTTTATCACTAGGTGCATATTTTTGAAAAATTGAAGAAAAGTACGAATTGAATTGCGATTCGTACTTTTCTTCTATCTTTCAAAGAGGTGCATAATATTGAGGTAAATAGTTTTAAAAAGTAGAAGAAAAGTATGAATTGAATTGCGATTGGTTTGCTTCTGCATATTGCATATTTTAAACAAATCTGCAATCACAAATTTTGTGCACCGATGAAAAATTTTTTATTGAATAATTCGATTTGTCAGCAAACATTTTAAATACTGCTTTCTGTGTTTTCCGTTTTTTTGTGACTCGCTCTTGTGTTTTAATACATACAGCATGGTGGTCAATTTTGAAGTCCGAATTGACGGTATAAACACTTTGCACTGAGTAATTACCCTCTGTTTTGATGTAGTCGATCAGGTTTTATTCCTCGAGTTGGTTCAGTATTTACCATTTTCAGATCATGCGGGAACTGCGGCATCATTTGATCATTGTTTTGTGTTGTATGAGCAGAAAGCTGACTTCAATAGCGACCAGATCTACCTCCGTGATGGTGATGTAAATGGAATACTAAAATTATTTTCATGATTTTCTTTAATTTCTCATGTAAACTTTGATGAGAGAAAAATTATGAGAAAAAAAACAGTAATTTATTTGTTTCTATTAATTGTTCCAAATTGTTTGCTTGTTCTAATTTTTTTTCTGCTATTTTTTGCACTGTTTGTTTAAGATAAATTTTCTTAGCTAAATTGCTCCTGCTAGTCTTCAACTTTATGAGGAGCTGCTTTATGTTGCAAACTGATTGACAATGCAAATGATTTATTATCCGTTAAATTGATATCAAATTGAGAGTTGTTATTTTTTTCTCCGAGTTCTGATCTATGTTTCTCCATAATTCTATCAAATTGAATTTTTCAAAACCCATATCTGCAAAAGCGTTTGCCCTCAGAATAGAGAACAATTTTTGAAAATCTTAAGACCTAGCTATATTGGAACATTTTGTGCTACGCGTCTTGTTAGTCTTTTCATACGGTGCGGTCATCGAACTTTAAACATGCAACATGCCGGAGACGTTTGATTTAAATTAATATGAATCAACTCTCAAATGAAAAAGAATTACATTTAAAACAAATTGTGTTTTTTCTGTCATTTATTTATGTGGCTGTGTAAGACAATCCGTTAAAAATGAGAGTTCAAAACTGCTTCCACCCCCCCCCCACACACACACACACACACCCTCAGAGTAACTTTGCTTTTATTTCATATCATTGTAAAATGCACTGATTCGTCTGATATCTCGCATTTCATAAATGAAGGTTTGTATCAATTATTGATACTGTCGTTTTTCAAAAAAAAGCAAAAGCTTGCAATGCATGGCATGGTATATCAAGTCCCGTTTCACTGGATGACCAGCACTATAATCATTGAGGGGGGACTGGCAGATTTGAGGAATCATCTTTGATCTTTGAATTATTGGAGAAGGCTATCGAGGACACACCAAGTTCCTTCCCCCGTCGACAGAAGTAATATTCCCAGTGATGAAACTAGCTCTAGAGCCAGCCAGAAACGCAATCAGATCAGCAACATCCTCAACGGTTCCAATTCGCTTTATTGGGTTCAAGACTATCTCCGCTTCAAAAAAACCGGCAACTTGTTCATCAGTTAAACCCGAACGTTTGAAAACAGGTGTATCAACGGTTCCAGGGTTCACGGCGTTAACTCTCACTCCATGCGGGGCCAGTTCCAGGGCCAAACATTTTGTGTACATATCTTGGGCTACTTTCGACATGCAATAGTATCCGGCCCCTACGAAAGATCTCACTCCCGCAATTGAAGAGACGTTGACAATAGACCCTTTTGTCTTTTTCAGTTCCGGAATGCATAACTGAGTGAGAAAGATAACCGATCTTGCATTTATTCTGATCACATCGTCAAAACTTTCAATAGAAGTCGTATCTAGAGGACCCTGCCTGAAGCATCCCGCGTTGTTGATCAAAATGTCGATTCTGCCGAATTTACTGATTGTTTCATTATAAATCACTTCACAAGTTTTTTCTTCGCCGATGTCGCCTGTGAACAGAAATGACAGGTGGTGAGTTCGGTCACTCACTTTGCATTCCGATATAGAAAAAATAGTGTTTTGTGGAGCGGACTATACGTAATCAGTTTCTGAGGGTGATTGAATTGCAAATTTTATGTTGCTAAATTGTCTTACTTTATTAAATCGAAACAAGAGTTAGGAATGTTCAGACGTCTAACCTCATTAAAAAAATTAACCTTAAAATCGCATTTTCACCTTAAAATCGGTTTTTAAAAAATTCCAGTCTTTTATACGCTTTTGTATCGGTTTCTTTCCATTTTTTTAATCAAAGGACGCCAACCCATCCCAACTAGAATTGATCTAAACTTGAAAAAACTGACTAGCATAATTACTGAAAAATCAAGACTGAAATTTGCAATCATTTGACAAAAAAATGGCTTCCGTTGGAAGCAGTAAGCTGAGTCCCACGTAAAATCTGTACAAAAGGATCATGAAGCTGTTGAATTCATAAATTACTCTCTAGAAATTAATGAGCTATGATTATTTTGAAAACTTCAAATGGTAATATTTCAGTGAGATTCAGCATATTGCCGCTTAGAAGAAGTTAACAAATTTTTGTCACAATTTTTCCGGTAATTAGGATTGTCAGCTTTTTAAATTTTGGAACTAAATTGTCCTCATAAATATGCTGACGACTAAAAACTGATATCAACAACAGGCAATTTATACTCTGAATGCGCGATTCAAGTGTATCTATGCTAACGAGTTGTTTAAAAAAAGCAGAAACTATAGTCAATTCAGAGTGATATTTATTATCAGATGATTTAAATAAAACAATGCACACTAAGAGAAACACAACTTCACGCATATCAAGTTAGCGAAAACTTGGGAGTGAGGTCTACAAATTCTATGTTTTATGAACCACGTCGCTGGAAAAAGATCAACTGGAGGTTTAAAAGATAGTTTAGAAACTGCATATATTTCT
>NC_134478.1:39055207-39122117 GCF_964194025.1 Convolutriloba macropyga | reverse complement strand
TTTAAGTTTTTTGCCAATAACGAAATAACAAGATTACAAACAACTTTTCGAAGACTATAACTTCAAAGAATCTTATAGAGTTTACAAAAAATGAAATGAAATGGTCATAATCGATTTCAATTGATTCACATATCACTTTTTCAATTAAAAATATTTTGACTTACATCCTCAGCCGAAAGTCGAATGATATATTTAATAGCTAACATCTTACTTCATCCATCATTTGAATTAAATCTATAAATTTTTGTTTTTGTAGACATATTAGAGATCTGATTATTCAATGCAATGGCAGAGAGAATAAAAATTGGAAATACAAAGAAATTAGCTATGAGTTCTGAAGCGAAAATTCAACTAGCTAAAAAGAGTTTTTGGAGTCATCCACGGCCAAAGCCCGTCGCGATTATTTCCTGAATTGCAGAGTAGTGGAGTCTACGACTTTAACAATCAAAGTATCAGCAACAGTAATCTCTACATACAAACTAGTTATTAAAAGTATATGCGCAAAGTGAACCATTTCTTTTCAATGTTTGAATTTCCTTCTTTCTACTCAGTTTGATCATGGCCATTGAATTTGATTTCCAAAAAGTATCTTGTAACTAATGCTGAATGTTTAGAAATAACTTTTCAGTAATTTTAAGTGATACAATTTAGAAGCACTGGCTCGAAAAACACTTAAAAACTTTAGGGAATTTGTAGTTGACCTACATCGTACAAAATTCCGAAAACTCGGGACACTTTTTTTGATGATTTTAAAAACTAATGCGGAATTAATTGATATTGTGAACTGACTACATTCCACTATCAGGCGGAAAGGTTTTTTTTTGTATTCGTTTCAATTCTAGAAACATTTATTTAAGAATTTCTGCCTAAAGGCTACCAAGTGTCTTTCCCATAAATGAGTTTTCAACTAATATCCAACGCACCATCAAACTGACAACGATACCTGAAAACATCTAAGAGATTCTAAATTCAGTGCTGAACCAGACGTAATTTCTAAAGGTCAAAATGTCTGCGAAAATAGTGAGAACCGCACTTTTATAGAACCTAATATACTCACTAATGGCTTTCCAAGAGTTCAATTCACTGTCTACCTATTGTAGCAGAGAACTAATTTAAGCCACACTTTTTTCAAAATCAAGAAAAGTGAATTGTAGTGGCGCTCTGTATTTTTGTGATGATTGTACAGACAATCATCAACGTTTTGAGCTTTTAAAACAGGATTTGAAGCTAAACACCAGCATAAGGTTTCAACAGACTTCCTGAGCTGGTTTTGGATGTCTTTTTAGATGGCTTTTGGATTATTGATAATTTCTGATTTTTTCCAATTGCCTGTTTGTGACAGCCTCGGCTTGCTTGAATTGCATATCAAGCAGAATTGCTTTTTTCTTTCATGATTATGGCACGGCTTTAAGCCGAAGATTCCATAATTTCAGTTTAGATTTTGAGGACTCATATATATATATATATAAACATATGCATACATATATACATATATATATATATATATATATATATATATATATATATATAAATATAGCATTTTTTATATAGCAGAATATATATATATATATATATATATATATATATATAAATATATATATATATGTATATATATATATATATATATATATATATATATATATGTAAACTCTTGTAATATATATATGTATATATATATTATACAAGAGTATATATATATATACATATATATATATATATATATATATATATATATATATATATAATCAGACATATATGATTTACATATGTTTTGAGTCCGATCAGAAGACAATAAAATTAATTTTTTGCCAGTAAAAAATCACAAGATTACAAACAAACTATGAAAGAGTAGAAAAATTAGAGTTGTATCTCAGTCCTATAAGTTTCGAAAAATTCGAATTGATCTGTTATAATCGAGTTCATTTGATTGTCATAATGTTTTTCCTATTAACAAAAATTTAAATTATCTTCTCCGTCGAGAGTCGAAAGATCCATTTAATAGCAAAACTCTTAAATAATTACCTCATTTGTATAAAATCATTAACGTGTGTTTTTGAAGACAGTTTAGAGATTTGATTCTTCAATGCGATGGTTTAGTTTTAGAGATTTGATTTTTCAGTTTCCAATCCAACATTATCTCTAAAGGTGAAAAATTCTCCAAAGCTCGGGAAAAGTTTTTATAGAACCTAATCTACTCTCTATTAGCTCTCCGATAGTTCAATTCAATGCTCTACCAAATATAGCAGGGAACTAATCTAGTCCGCGCCATTTTTTTTAAAATCCAGATAATTGCTCTGGACGTGCTCTGTCTTTTTGTGAGAATTGTACAGTAAATCTTCATGGTTTTTGATCCTTCAAAACAGGTTATACACTTAATAAATAGGAGGCATTAGGTTTCGACAGTGGTCTTGAGCTGGTTTTGGTTGTCTTTTAGGTGCTTAAAGCGCTGAAATTGATAGGAAGATCCAAATTAGCTGTGCAAAATCTTTTTTTATTAAAATCTGAACTACAAATTATGCAGTTATTCACTTCATTGAGGTCTGTTAAGAAAAAGTCCGAAATTTGTGTTTGTCAAGTTTTTAAACTTCAAGTAGAAGCTTACTTTTTACGTGTTTGTTTTTTGAGGAAAAAATTGGTTTTTTTTTCATGTTTTCGATCTATTTCTCCTTTTTCAAGGAACCTGACTGTTAGTGGCACTTAGGTTTTGTAACTACTTGTCAAAAGTTGAGAAAATATTTAGTAAATTTTCGCTAGTGTTTCCACATTTTAAAAAAAAATGTGTCTGTTTGTGCGCTACTTGTCCAACTAGATTGCTGCTTGTCGGCTCGCTAGTTGTTATACTGTTATTTACATTCGGCAAGAGACTTTTGGTTTTGAAGAAATTAGTTGGAGGAAGTTTTTTGAGTACGATACAACATTATTTGTTAGATTGTATAAATGCACTTAAGATTTCGAAGACATTGATACCAACTAAAATGCTTCTATTTTTATTTTTCTTTCAATCTATGAAACTATGTTTTTGTGTTTGCTCGTAATGGTCAATTGGTCAGGTCGATCAGTACCTAGTTTCTCATTCAAATCTTCTGATTGTGATTCACAGCTTTTCTTATTATGTTTTTTTCTTTGCTGGGGGGTGCCACCAAATTCAATTACAATAATCAAAACTAACACGATGTTGAGGTCAGGCTTTGTCTGTGGATCAAATGCATAATCGTCATACACTTTTTCTACTCTCGCCACGTTATCAGGGTCAATTCCTCGTTCATTGGTCATTGACCATCTCAGCGCAGGTCTAAAAATGACATGACAAGAGTAACCACAGTGTAGGGTGAATCTTTTTCTCTTTCATTTTGATCTTGAGTCGGCGACAGAAGGAGTTCCTCAGAAGGAGTTCCTGCAGCCCTTTTCTTACAGTCTTACCTCTTTTATCAACCTATAAAACTGGGCTAAATAACTTTTCCTTTCTCCCTCATACAAAATCCACCCTTGTACACAATGCGAAGGTTTTTGGGAGAATAATCCACCCCAGATTATTCAGAGAAAGTCGTACTTTTTACTTTACTGGAAATATCTCAAACCCCCTTTTTTCTGGGAACAATGTGTAAATCAATACTGAAAAGTGCTTATCCGGGTGTTCGTTACGGGATATTCAGCGGAAACTTTTAATGCGGCATTTCTCAAAAGGTGTGGTTTGTTCTTGCATGAGAGAAAATTTTTCCCTTTTTATGTTTTTGTTGAAAAAAGTACAGTGATTATATGAAATTGCTGATCTCAGGAAGTGATGATTTAGATACAGCTGATATTGAAACCTAACTTTTCAATGTTGAATTATTGGTTAGTTTGTTCATACCTGACAGTCTGTCCTCTCTGATTTATGGCCATTTCTGGTGAGTCATACAGTTGAGAAGGGTTCACAGACAGATTACAGGTGATTGTGAAAGGCTTGTTCAACTCCATATTCACTACACTGGGGTAGATCATCATCTCAGGGACTGAATGAACACAAAACAATGTACTACTTTTTTCCCTTTAAAAATATCCCGCTATTTTTTACAAGAGGTTGAAATTTAAAAAAAGGGGTATATCTGACATGCAAGATAATAAAGTACAATAACAAAAACATATGCAGTTTTATCGCATAAAACTGTGCGATGTCTGTTGGCTGTCAGGCACATTTTTTTTCGGACGAATCTAATAATTTTAATTTTGGTTCACAACTGATTATATTTGCTTTTATCTGTTCATGTGGGATCAAAAATGGGACCAACACTTTTCCCCGTCATTAATTGATGACCAATAATAGAATTAGATTCAACTATTTAGATGCAAATGATGCGCAAGTTGGCGCAGCTAATGAAATAAGATGTGATATGCTTGCTTGCTTCGCAGCAATGCAACAATTCATAATTCAACATCGCATTCTCAACGCAAAACAATAGAACTTTTTTTTTGAATCCTTAGCCAAGGTGAGATGATTTTCTTACAATCGCTCACAAGATTTGTACAGAAAATGGCTGATATTAAAAGGTCTACAAAAAGTATGGTTAAATAATTTTTTCAGAGACTAAGAACTTTATGAAGAAAAACACACAATTTTAGCTCAAAGCGAACTTGCCAGATAATACAAAAAATTTTCACTGAAAAAACAAATTGTGAAAACAAAAAGTTTTTTTTTGTTTTCTTTTGCTTAAACGAAAAGGACTTAAAATAAAATTATTTGTATTCCTTTGAAAACGCTAAAATTTATTTGTTTAAATTTATTTGTTTTCCTAAAAAATCAAACAAACTCCAAACGCCTTCTAAGCCCTAAAGATCTCGAAACAGAATTTGTGCCTTTGAGAAGCAGATTCAATAAAAACAAAACAAGTAACTCGAAACATAACCGCATAAAGACCTCTATTACCAGCACTATTTTCGGAGTCATAGTAACCTCAATAACTTGAAAAACCAAACCACGATCACCCCAAGATTATGCAAAGATCTAAGAAAACCTAAAATGAAAAATTAGAGTTTTTGAAACTAATACAATGCGTCCACTTTTGTTTTTATTTACAGCAGTTCGTAGTTCTGATTGTTTTGATTTTTGGAAAGTATTCTTTTTCACTGTATTGAGTTGTCTTTTTCTTCATTTTTAATTTTACACTATAAATATATTTATCTTCGTTCTTTCGTTTTATTGTATCTTTGATTTCACTTTTCATCGAACACTTTTTTATATGTAAGTTTTAAGATAAATGCTTTGTTTTGAGTTTTTTAAGGACTTACAGCCTAAAAAACTTTGATGTTCAGTGCTGCGCTGAAACTTAGAATTTCTTTTCTCTTTTATTTCCTAAAAGTTAATACAAATGATTTTTGTGTCTGGAAAAATCTTTTCATCAGCCAGGAATATTTTATTGGAAAGCGTATCAAAATATTGATTAACCACCATAATAGAAGAAATAACTTTTAAAAAATTTGACATCTCTTGTCAAAATCTTACCCTCAAAAGAAAAATGCCCCGATTTGTTGTAAAAGGGAAAAACTCGTTTTTTTTTCGAAAACATCTCTTTTTTTAATCTGTAGCCACCTACCTAACTGAACAAAAAGTTTTGTTCGAGCTGTTTAGTTGTTTGTTGCTTTGGTCGCTTGATCTTAAAAAATGGGGTGGGGGCAATTTGCTTCGGTCAAAAAAAGAAATGGTGATATACCTAAGAGCTACGAAAATTATTTTAGACTAATCGAGTTTTAGATAATATACTACTCGTTGGCGGTAATTTATCTACGCTGGATATAAATACGGTAAATTGCGTCATGCATCAGAAGAAATCGCGGTAAGAAGCTGTGATCAGGAATTAAAATGCCGGCGTACTTTTCTATGAAATTTGCAAACAATTAAATCGAAGATGCCTCTTCAGAAGTCCCCAAAACGTACAATTCATGCTTTTACATTGCATAAGAAATTGTTTCATGATCATAACATGATTAAGGAAAAAAGTAAATGGTCGTAATTTTCATTTTTGATTTCTGTACATGATTCGGGAATATAAAACTGGTCACACGAAGGCTGACCAGTTCCCGAATCATGCGGAGAAATCAAAAATGAAAAATACGACCATTTAGTTTTTTCTTTAATCTGAGCCTAATAGTTATACATCCCACGATAGAAATTTTATCATAGAAGTTCTCTTTTTCGAAATTATTTATTTTTTTAATTACAAAATATGATTATTTATTATGGCTTATAGATTTGTTTTCCTTTTTGTGAAGCTCAATTAGTCAATTATTTTTTTTGCGTGCTCGAAGTGGTTGTAAATATGGTAAGGTTTAAAGTTACAGCTTTTAACCAAGACATCATTCCGCTTCATACATTTTAAAAAATTTTTGCGACCTTTTCAAGACAAAGGCATTTCCACTCGCTCTTTGATTGGGGGATGAAGAATGACCTGTCACATTTAATCCTAGCTTCCGTGCCCTTTTGTTGAAAAGGGCACACAGAGGAATTCAGGAATTAGTTAGTCTTTCTACCCGTCAAAAGTGACAAAAACACATAATTGACCATACAACTGACCACTGCGTTCTATTTTTGCTGCTTTCCCAATGTAGAGTTGGTTCTATTTAGGTAAGGTTTTCAGTTAAAAGAGGCACAGTAAAGGTCAAAATGGAATACTTATTTTTTTTCCTCAATATTATGCAACACATTCTTGCAATTCGATTTGATAACTGAGGAAAATTTCATTTCTTTAAAGCGGCAATTATTTAAAGTACAACTTAGGAAGAGCAATTATTTAACAGAAATGCTTTTAAACTAAGAGGGGGCGTGAATCGATTTTACGTCGAATACATCGAGATTTTGTTCACGTTTTATCTTGCTGTGTTTTTATTTAAAAGTATGCATGAATTAAGTGGAAAAGGTTGCTGTGCGCGTTTCAGCAACGAGCAAATTATCAGTCAGAATGAAAACTTAAAATGCAATATTTCAATCTATTTGGTCAGTAGATTCATAGCATAAATTAACAAGGTCAAGTACCGGTCAGAAAGGGAAAAAGTTTCTGGTGACCAAATGGATGATCGGGGATTCTGGCCGTAGGATTGTGGGCTTGTGTGAGAGATTACGAGAGCTAAAGTAATGAATTGTATGTTCATACTTCTTTATTTTGATGCAGGATTATTTAGGGTCAGTAGTAATTGTTTGTTCGAAATGTATAGTTACTAATTAGAATCAATTGTTTCCCGTAGGAGCAAGCAGTAAAAAAACAAAAAAATGAAAAGCTTGAAACAATTTCTATCCAGTAGAAATATCTCAAGTTCCATTTAGATTAATGAAGAAACGAATTAGATCTTTTTAGATTACGGAAGAGATGGTAAAGATCTATTTAAATTAGGGGAGAACAATGATAACACCAAATTATTCATAAGATATTTGAGTAATTCGTTTAGTAGAAAAATCAACACCGAATTTTCTTTTTACCTAAGATGAATCAGCTTTTATTTCACTGGTTTTTTTACTATGAGTACTTCAAAATAAATGAAAGCCTGATAGAGGGTCAAGTGTTATCGTGAAAAATAGAAAAATAGACAATGTTCTTAAAGCATTTTAATTTAAAGCGCAGCACAATTTGATCACTCGTTAATAAACGAAGGTTTTGCCATTTTATGTTATTGATTGGTTACATGACACTCTAGCCGATGTTATTGTACGCAATAGGCCAAAAAACAAAATTGAATTAAGTCCATTTCATTAAAGTCCATAAAAGATTTTTCATTCATTAATCCGATAACAATCAAGCATGTGATATAGCAAGCATGTTTTATCATATTCGTTTTTCGGATGCCATATATTAAAACCAATTTTTAGAGAGCCAATGACCCAAATTTACAAGCAATAAATTGATTATTTGATAGAAAGAAAGTGTGATTGAAGCTTGATTACGATCAAACTTGTTCTAATATTTTTAACGGCAGGGAGAATCATCTAAAAAAAATTGTGTTCTATGATACATTAGAAATAATGGCATTTGGTATTTTGTCTTGTTGAATTTGATTTAACGCCTGTTACAAGGCCTCTAACTGGGGACTAGCTAGCACACGAAACGCTATCAAAATTCCGAAAGAGTTATTTGGTTCTTCGTCTGCTGGTAGGGAGTGTTCTATTCTGTCGCCATGAAAGTTGCTCTTTCAACTGCTGAAAAACGAACAAAGGATAAAGGTATTGATAATCAAAATTTATAAAAACAGAAACCAGTAAATTTATGGCCAGAAATATATAATTGAATAACTTCAACAATCCAAGATTAGTTTTTCTCAAAAAACTTATTAATAATCCACTCTAAGTCAAATCAATTCAATCAATCTATCCGCAAGTATCCAAAACTCATTCAATTGCATTTTTAACTGAGATAACGCTAATAAATTATGCCTACCAATAGCTCTGTTGTTGGCCAAAAACTTATAATCCTCTCAGTCAACAATTTCAACTAACTCAGCAGTTTCACTCACTGCATCTACGAAACTAAGTTCTTTCGCGAAGAACTCGCTAGAAAACTAAATTTTTCTCTCTCGCTTGAAAACCAACTGTTCCACTCGAGCGTTCCACTCTCCTGTAACAAATTTCATTGAGAATCGCTGTTCTTCATCCTCGTAAGTTTCTCTGTGGATATTTTTCTTGGGCTTAGGTTATCACGTGATCATTTCGGAATTCAAAATTGCCAAATTCGGAGCTCTAGATTTTTTTAAAAATAAAGTTTGCAGCACAAATGTACGTTCCATTTTCAATACAAAGTTTGATTTCAAACTGCTGCAGTTTATTCGGCTAGTTTAATTTTTTAAATAGCCCATTTTGGGCACTGTAGTTGCAAACAAAACCTGGCCGTATGCCTATATAATAGTACAGGTCAAGAATCTTCTATTTTAGGCTTCAAATTACTGAAATACTTCCATCTCTTGACCAAATTCACATATTGTTTCGACCCTCTTGAGGTGGGAGGAACTACATTACGCCGCAGAGGTATACCCCAAAATTTCCGCCTAAGTAAAAGTGGCTCGAAAATTAGACACATACAACAAACGAAATTAGGAGACATCCTTTGTATCTTACTTTTCGCAAAAGGGGGTTCCACCAATTTTGCGAAATCAAATAACATTCGATGCGAAAGGTAGGTAACAAATCTTGTATCACGTTTTCGCTCAATTTAGGTATTTATTATTTGCTCGCATTTTGATCATTCAATAAGCACTTTAATAAAGATTTAATTGAAGCTTTCAAAGCTTTAAAGTGCTTTAAATACATGCAACCACAAAAACTGATTTTTTTTCCGAAAATACCTTCACATATCAAAGGTTTTTTTTATCAATGTGGGACTGGCCAATTTTAATTAGTAGTAAAAAATAGAACTAACAAGTAGTAATAAGTAGTACTAAAGTACTATAAGTAGTAATAAAGTAGTAATAAAGTACTACTAGTAGTAATAAGTTAGTCTTAATTAAATAAGTAGTAATTAAGTTCGGCTTAATTGCGGATTATATGAGAAATCGAGCTATATTGCGCGCGAAAAATTGATACATAAATGGAGCAGATGCGTGATACAAATCGTGCAAAAAATAGGTTATAAAGTTTGTACTTGTGTTTCGCGGCTAGGATTAGCACATTTTTGCGAACACAGGATTTAATTTCGCTTCCATTTTGCAACTTTCTGCTAAAGTAGCTATTTTCTGCAATAATGCTTCATTTTCAAAGTATTAACATAGTAAAAACAAACACGATATACATGCATCGGGCATATCTGCCCGTGACGATTTGGGAGTACCTCTGCGTCGTAATGTATATGCACAAATGGGTTTTTTTGTTCAGAAAATCTTGACCGATCGACATATTCATCGTAGAGAGTTGTGAATGGTATCATTAAAAAGCCCGTCTAGCGTAGAATATGGACTAAAAAACATTTTTTGACTTTCATTTTCTTGAGCGAGCTATCGTGGTTTAAGTTTTTGTGAAGATTTGTCCAATTTGCCTTGTTTTTGTTCACTTTTTCGGAATTTTTGTCTTAAATTTCGTGAATTTTGTGCGAAAACATGCAAAATTTTATAACAATAGTACTGTTGATTTTATTTTAGCAAACAAAAAGTTTTGTTGACTATTTTGTGGTCAACAAAACCTAATATTTCAAAATTCAGCCTCTTCAATGAAAACTGCCCAAAATAAGCCTTTAGTCCACTTTGATTATATTTAGCGGAAGTACACGGCTAAAAACAACAAAAACAATCTTTGTTACCTAGAAATAGAGCTGTTCCTATTTCTTTCTCCAATGAGAGTATTCTGGAAAAAAAATGTCGCTCTTTTCTTCTAATTTTACTCTATGATTATTAGGAACGCAGCATTCATTTTTGAACTTTCAACTAACAAATTATCTAGATCTGTAAATTTCAATACAATTGAATGTTTTCAATGGACAAGCAGCAATAGCAAGGCTGGTTTTGGTCCAATCTTGCTCAGTTACAATCCAAAAAAATTCGGAGTGTAGTCAGTCAATCGATTTAATTTGAAGAAAGAATTCGATCTTTTCTTTGTTAATTAAAGAACAGAACAGTTCAAACCAAAGCTCACTGTTGATAGGTTCAAATAGCTTCCTAGGCAGTTCCAAATTAATGTATCTAGTTTCTTTACTCTAGCAATTTCGGTCGTTTTAGTTTTAAAAATTTTTGACTTTTAAATTAACAATGGCTTACCGAACTTTGCCAAAATTTTTTCCTTTGTTTGGTCAATTTGTAGCTTAATGTCAGCAAAGAAAAAATGTTTCTTCTTCCTCGTTCTGTTACCAATTTGAGATTTAATCATTTTTGCGGTTTTACGCGTTAAGTTACTGTTTTCTGGCTTGGATACCACTATATATCACCCTTTTTTCATTTTTAGGCGTAAGCCAATTTTTCACATCATTTTCCTCACTTTACCACAAAATCACATTATTGCCAGTTTAAATATTACGTTTTGGGCATAGAAACTAAGGATAAAAAGAACATATTAAATTCGTTAGAGGCATAGATTATGGTTTTTACGGCTTCGACACCTCTTTCTCGAAGAAATTATTTTTTTTCATTCGTCTTTAACTATTGTTTTGCTTTGACTTTTTAGTCGTATGAAATTTTCTTGATAGTTACAGATCTCATTGGTTTTCACGGAGGAATAAAGGAGCCTTTGTTCTGATTTGAAATGATAGCTCATGGCTTTCATGACCTTAAAAACAATTGTTTTCAAAACACTGTACTTTTTCTCTTTGTTACCTTGTCTCGTTAATGAAAGTTCACATATGACCAAATTGTCGTCAGGGGGTGGTTTAAGTGTACAAAATCTTATGTTATTAAGGAATTCGTCATGAATTTAATGGCTTCGACACCGGTTTTTCACAAAAAATTTAACTAATTTTTGATTTTTGTCTATGTTTGACGTTTTATTGTAGACCCAAGACAAATTCTGAAGCATCAAGTTCTCAAGCGCTTTCTTTGGACAAATAAACGTACCTATTTAACGATTTTGTTCTGTAGCTGATGGTTTTCATGTCTTTGAAAATCATTGTTTTCGAAAAATACAAAAGTAATTTTTAACTTTTCCTCTTTTTTGTGTATTTTTTCCTATTTTCATTAATGGAAAGTCACATACCACATCTTTGGGTTTATCAAAAAAACGCGCAATCAAACATAATTTGAGAGGCAAAATATCTCTTTACGGCTTCGACAGTGTTTTCTCGCAAGTTTTAATTGAATTTTTGTTTGATGCCTCTATTTGTTTTTTTTCTAACCGCATAAAACGAATAGTGACAATTCTTAAAGCACTTCTATAGAGGCACTAGAGGCATAGGTAATTGTAAAACCTTTGGATGTTTTCAGTTGATATCTAATGGGTTTTCTTTCTTTTTGAAATAAATTGTTTTTAAAAACTTTTTTTTTATCATTTGTGATTTTGTTCTTTTGTCTAAGTATTACCGAGCCTTAATATGGACTGGTAAAATCCCTTTTCAATTAATTACAATTTATTTTCTTTAATTTCGTTTTTAGCTGACGCTATCTTGACTTGGCTATTAAGTTTTTTCAATGGACATAAATATTTGGTTGTAATTAATGTTTGTTGTTGTTGTTTGATTTTGTATTTCGTCTAGCCTCGCTTTCTTAATAATGGCAGAACGCATCAATCTAGTTCGGCATCTTTAATCCACCGGATTATTTGCGTTGGAAGCGATTTTCTTGTCCATACACAAATTTTTTGAAAAATCCTTTAATTTTTGGGGTTGTTTTATCTGTTCCTCATTTGATAGACAATTATGCCAAAAATGTGATGAGCGAGGTCAGAATTTTATGTGCAAACGCTCATTACCGAGCCTCCTTGTTAAGTCTTACGATGAAGTCATGCCTTGTATTGGGAGTAATGAGTTCTTTTTGTTACTTATGGCTGCAGAAGATCACGTGCGAAATTACTTGTAGTTGTGAAGATCTTTGATTTAATATACAGCAGTCATTTAAAAAAGTAAAAATGAAATGTTTTAAAAATTGCCATGAGACTTGCCCATTATTGGTGTTACCCAGAATGGTTAGTTAGATATACTCACTGATTCTGATGAGTGCAACCTCGCTCTCTGCTCCCCCATAAGTGATGCCTCCCCCAATTGTGCACTTGTACTCCCCCGCATTGCCAGTTTGCACTCTCTGGAACTCTAGACGGGACTTCTTTGTCTGTGTTGCGTCATTGTAGGACGAAGTAAATATTGTCACCCTTAAATATTCACAAGTTAGTCAGACTCTTGCACTACTACAAAAAACTTATCTAGTTTCACAGGCATGGACCCACATGTTGAGGTATCAGGTCGAAATCAAGTATGTCCAAACCAAAGAAGAACGCACGAGGGGGCGTCGTGCATTCAAAACTGCACTATCGGGAAACATCGAAAAACGATCGAAAGTTTGAACACGAACACGCAAACCGCTGATGTCAATGTAATGTTGTCAGTGCATACGTTTTTGGACGCTCTTATGGACTAATGGTGACAAAATATGTTCAGATAATTTTATTTTACACTTGAAAAACTGTGTAGTAAATTAAGTTAACTGTTTTTCACCTAAAACTTGCCTACTAAGCTCTTTGTGAAACCTTAATAAGTTTTCGAGAAACTTTTTAAATTTATCACTTAAAATTTAATTCAAGAAAAAAATTTCGTAAGATTCTTAATATGTATAGACGCATATCTGCATTATGTCATCTTAATCTGTAATTCATATTGCAGGGGACTTCTTTTCGTTGTGTTCTGTTTTTAGGCGCATGAAAACCCCGGTTCAGGTTCCTAACGTAATCAAGTATGTTCAGACCAAAGGTGAACGCACGAGGGTGCGTCGTACGTTCAAAATTACATGCGACGGAATTGCAGTCGACCTTTTTAGATTAACCAACAAAACACGAATGTGCGAATGTGGTATGCTTTTCAACAAAGAAGTGCATTTTTTGTGCCCGAAAACTAAAATGACCGAACCTGTTGTTCCTGTTGGCGCTCTGTTTGACTTCGTAGAACTTGTCCTGTCCAGGAGCACTGTACATCCACTGTAGCTCTGGCACATCCTGTAAAGTGGACTTGGGGATGAACACCTCACAGCTGAGAGACACTAATTTGTTCACTGTCCCCTCCCACCTCTGAGGACCAGACAAGATGTACGCCTTTTCATCTAAAGCAGTATATTAGTGACAAACAACATTATCCCCATTTGAGTTCTACTCCAAAAGATAATGAACGACAAATGGGAATGGTAATGTACAACAATTAATTATAGTTAGTATCAGAAAATTCAGACGACGTATCAAGAAAATCGATCAGCTTCATTAAATCTAAATGCAATTCAATCGACATATTGTTAAGTAATGGAACTTAAAGGTCCGCCATCAGGCTTTCCCATATGCTGCTATTAATCAATTTTTTCCAGCGAAAACATTTAAAGATTAATGTTTGGTTATGCTGGTAAACAGCTAGTGTTACGACCCAGGCTCTTGTTATCTATGAAAAGACCTACCGGTCCCTTTAATGAGACTGATCGTGACTTAAATAACATTTTGCTCAATCAGTCCAGCCCAGAATTCTTTGCTTAGAGTGTCATACCTATAGGTGACATCTAGTCACAGTATCTAGGACTTAGATGACCTCTGCTCACACTTCCTGTCACGGTTTCCAAAGCCTAAGTAACCTGTTCAGACTTATTGCCAGCAAAGTGTATGTTTTCATGTATTGCAATTTACTTCCCTGTGTTTTTAAGCAATGATGTAATGATAGCGTCTTTATGCGTCATTATGCAGTCAAAATTCAGTATGAAATTCATATTATGTGTACATGAGTTTTAAAACTGGCAATTGGCATATCATGATCAATTTTGTTACCACTTAAGGTGTCTTGTCATTAATTTCCGGTACATAATTTAGCGAAAGTTGGCAAATATATCCTCTTTGATGGTAAACACTGCACCAGTGTAACATTTTCTATCCAATTGCATTCACTGCCTTCCAAAACTGACATATAAGATATTTTTTATCACTTTTGAAAGACATTGAATGATTTTCAATTATTAGTTTTATTATTATAAATAAATAAATTAACTATTATTAATAAAATATTATTAATCAAATTTTATCAATTAAAAATATTAATTAATCATAGTTAATTAAAATCATTAATTATTTTTAAAAAATTATTGTTTTTTAATTATTATGATCAATTAATAAATATGTTCTGATTCGCTATTGCTGAATGCCAGTTAGTTATTTTCAGATTTTTAACGACCTCATTCTACTTAACAAGATCCTAATGGGTTGAACTTCTATGGATGCCTCAGATAATTGGTCAACAATCTATGAATGACAAGATCAAGCAAAAAATTCTTTATTAAAGCCAGACAAACTTTTTGAAAACGTGCAAGGTAATGATTTAACAGAGCAGCCAGATTTGAAAAAAAATTGTCTCACCTAAATATTCTTTCTAACTGTTCAGCAAACAGCAGTCAATGTCAGTTTCAAATTTTTGGCAAGGTGTAGCAAATAGAGGGATGCAAGTAGAAGGTTACCTTCAAGGATTGAACTCTTTTTTAGAAACGTTTTTCATTGGGAATTTTTTTCCACTAACATGGGTCTGCCAAATGGGCTGTAACTTTGTTTTGATCGAATTTTTAATTACTATTTTACTATTATTATTATTATTATTATTATTATTATTATTATTATTATTATTATTATTATTATTATTATTATTATTATTATTATTATTATTATTATTATTATTATTATTATTATTATTAATATTATTACTATTATTATTATTATTATTATTATTATTATTATTATTATTATTATTATTATTATTATTATTATTATTATTATTATTATTATTATTATTATTATTATTATTATTATTATTATTATTATTATTATTATTATTATTATTATTATTATTATTATTATTATTATTATTATTATTATTATTATTATTATTATTATTATTACTATTATTATTATTATTATTATTATTATTATTATTATTATTATTATTATTAGTATTATTATTATTACTTTTGTTATTATTATTATTATTATTATTATTATTATTATTATTATTGTTATTTTTTACTTTTATTTTTATTATTATTATTATTATTATTATTAATATTATTATTATTATTACTATTATTCTATTTTTATAATTATTATTATTATTACAATTATTACTATTATTATTATTATTATTATTATTATTATTATCATTATTATTATTATTATTATTATTATTATTATTATTTTCATTATTATTACTATATTCTTATTTTATAATAATTATTATTATTATAATTATTATTATTATTATTATTATTATTATTAATATTACTAATATTTTTGTTTTTATAATAATAATTATTATTATTACATTTATTATTGTTATTGTTATTACTATTATTATTATTTTTATTATTATTATTATTATTATTATTATTATTATTATTATTATTATTATTATTATTAGTATTATTATTATTATTATTATTATTATTATTATTATTATTATTATTATTATTATTATTATTATTATTATTATTATTATTATTAATGTTTTTATTACTATAATATTATTTTTTTATAAACTTTTTAAATATTATCATTGCCTACATAAACACACACACACAAACTTTTTAAAATTCAGGTCGAGCACGAGAATTTAAAAGCGAAACTGATTTTTGCTTTTAGGTTGAATACTCTTTAAAAATTCTCTGTAAATACTGTTCACTGTAAACTCTGTAATTACTGTTAGCGATTTCTGTTTGCGCTATAGACAATTCTGCATCTGTGTTCGCACTCCTCATCAAATTGGAAACCAATTCTTCAGTTCTTGTGTTTTTTGAAAAATATCTTCTATTTAAAATTTACTCTCATTTTTGAAAAAAATGCAAAAAAGACGATTGCAATGTGTTGAATTTTTTGTTGTTTCAGACATTTTCTTTAATACAAGCTTCTTCCTTTTTCCGTTATAAAGCTTTTGAACTGTAAGATACATGCTTGGTTAAAAAGCAACAGATGGCAGATGGGACCGTAACTTGTATATCAGTGCCATCTTTTTACATTAAACTCTTTTTGCCTTCCGAAAGAGAAATTCGCCGACTTATTTGGGCTTGCTTGCCTTTCTCTTTTAATTTTGAGAATACCTGAAGCAAGACTAATGCAAATGGTGGCTTATTCCTTTCGTAATCGAAACCAACGAGAAAAAACCGTGAACGTTTTTTCTTACTCTAATTCTCGACGTGTCACGAGTCAAAATTTGGTTCTAGTCATTTCATATAGGTTGAGGAAAACTATTTGATCATCGTAGCTCTAATAAAGAACTCATTGAAGACGTTAATCAGTCTGGGGTTCAACCTAGCTAAAAACAAGGGGTAAAAAAGCTAAAAGGGAGAAAACAGTTGACAGAGCAATATTGATAATATCAATTGCTTTTTTATTTGCTTCTTAGTGAGATACAATTTCGGATGCAGATTGCAACGAGCTAGAGGTAAGGTTATAAACGAAGTATACGACAATTTTATGTCTGGAGGGGGGTGGGGCGTGGGTGGGGTCCCAGAACGTCACTAGCCTCTAACGGTACCAAATTTACTCTCTTTTGTAACCACATATGATTTTTATCTTAATACATACAAACTTCGAGAATGAAAAGGCGGCGCTCTGAATGGAAATTTCAGTGAATGTTTTTCAATTTGAAACCCGAAATTGAAAAGTGGAATCTGTTTTCCGCCGTCAAATAGTCGTGCGGCAGATTAATTGCAGTATAATCCCTCATTTTAGTAGTCTTAAAAGATTAAGATTTTTTGTGAAATGACCTTACCGCCAAACGTAGCTATAATCACATTTTTGTGGAAGTATTTTCCATCTAATTGCCGGGTGGAAACCACTTACACCTCATTTAAGCACTTTTCACATTGGGCGTCAAAAGACGAGAGGAAGTGCCAGTCAAATTCTTTGGAACTAGTTTTTGTTTTGGTACTGGTAGACGCAGGTAATGAAGATAAAAACACAGTGCGGACAATAACTTTTGTCGCGCTAATCTGAATCATAGGTGCACTTATTCGAACAATAGTCGAGCTGCTTCTAAGAATGCTAATCATGAGCGCTCATTTTCTACAATGCTCTAACTCAAGTGTATCATCTTAAGAACGTTATTTCTAACTATTATTCTAACGGGCCATGAAAATCTCAATTGATAAAATATAATAAAGGTCGAACGTGTGCATTGAATGAGAGGTTCCAAAAAGAACGAAGAACAATTTGGAAAAAATTCACTTACTAGTCACGGGAACGTTGAATTGACCTTTGACCTCTCGTAGAAACCCCAACATCAGTATTAGAACCAAAATGGGTAATCTAATCAGTAAAGAACAAATTCTTTGCCTCATTTTCACAATTTTTTCGTCTATTTCTCTTCCTCGCTGGTAGTAGCAGTAACAAAAGTAAACAAACAACTTACGTAAACAACAACAATAAAAATATGGCAATGGGCTTGTAAATACCCGATCTCAGGTGGGTTTTTGAAAAATAACCAGGGCTGGCCAAAATTGATCTATTGGCCAGCTAGTGTAATCCAAGTTATAAATTATAACCAAGGCTGTTAATAAAAGTAACCATCAGTAACGTCGGCTACGTAATAGCATAAATGAACACATTTGGGTTTGTTTTCCCTCAAACTGAACAAAGGGTTATAAAATTTATCAGAATAAGACGAAGAAAGTCAACATAAACCGGATGGAAAAATTGCGTCATTTCTTGTGCAGATCGGATGAATAACTTTATCTTCTGATGAGAGGGTATTCGATATTCGGGTTGTTCACGCACTTCTCGATATACTAAGAATAGCCACCTCGATATCTGAAACGAGAAAAGTATTAGTCCAATTATGGGTGAAAAGTTAGAATTGAAACGGGATTTTTGTTCCGCAGATCGGAATTAAGTTATTTACGCGGTTTTAAATATAATATGAGGCGTTGAGTTTCATTCACAAGCCGTTCTTTTAGGATTTTTAACACAGACAAATAATTTTGGATTGAATCGGCCATACCTTTCCCTCCAGTTCTGTTTCGATAAGACTAAAGTTGATCGTTTTTTTTTAAAAAAAATTTTGTTTGATTATCTGAAATAGATCTACCCACAATGCTAATAAATAGCAACTGTGATACAATGTTACCAATTGCTCGCTCTTTTGGCAATGCACGCCAGAATTGGATAGAAAAAACTTATTGTTGTATGAATTATTACTTTATTAATAGTAAATAAAACTTATGGTTGTGTCTTTTTTGAACAGCAGCAATAAATGCAAGATTTATTGACATTTTTATTTGCTGTGGTTCAAATATGACAAGAGGAAAAAAGTCAGAGAAATCAAATTTTACTCAATTTCCAGTTTCGCGTAAAGTGTAAGGGTGGTGGTGGTGGTGGTGGTGGTGGGGGTTGGGGATGGGAATGGGGGAGTGTTGTCATGAAGATGGCTAGCAAATGTGTGGGTGGGGTGGGGGAGGAGGTTTCAATTTTTGTTTGGAGCCCGATATGGTTCTTAGTTAAGCAAATAATAGTGGAAGTTAAAGTGTGACTTCCTTCATTTTTTCATATTTTTAACCCCGTTTTTCCATTATTTCACTACCACTTTTTCTCTCATTCGTGTGCCCTTTTTCCCAAATCTATTATATACCTGTAAACCTTTTGCTAGCAGTTAAAATTTGTAATAACCTAAAGGTAGTTATAGTTATAACACATAACCGGACGGATGACAATGTGAATATTTTTCAAAAAAACACATACCATGCAACTATTGTAACAAACCAACCAATTTCAGTTTATAAGAAACTGCCCAATATATAACTCTTCTTATTCAAGACTTACTTTACGGGCATTTATTAATTCCAGCTCCTTATAAAATTCCCAATTTGTAGTAAATATTTGCAGCCGCAATTATGTATGCAACAGCAAGCGCAAATGGCGCATATAACTCTATATCTATCCATCTATCTATATCTAGTGCCTATTTTAAAATTTATAGTCACTTCACGTTCTTCAAATCGGGAGAGGAGGGAAAACAGGGGGGGGGGGGAGGGGGCTGTCCAAAGGGTTGATTAACGGGTCGCGAATGTGTGAAAACATATAACTTCACAACTAACGCTAGCAACCTATCCTTTTCTCTTTGAAGGGTAAAATTCAAATAAAAACGTGCAGCTACTGTTGCTGTAGAAGTAAAAAGTAAAATGAATTAGTCCTCGAGTGAAAATTGAAAACAAATTGACTTTAACAAAATTAAGTAAGGATGAGAAATTTGAAGCCTTTTTCAGAGACACTTCAAAGAAATTTATTTAAGGCTTTTCATTTTGTCTAAATCAGCGGCTATGGCCATCTACGTAAGCAATGAGAAAATTTCAATTTCAAATTTACTAATGGAATAAATGGAAAGTAAAAAAGCAAATGCGTAACATATTACCCGCGTAAAGAAATCGAAAAAAATGTCGTTTACTTCATTATTTAAACGAAATTTAAAAACTTTTGATGCCTTCTACTATAAAAAAAGAATATATGACCGGGAACAAGCTAAACCAGATTTTAAACTATAAAATATTAATTCAAACTGCAGTTAGAAATAATGTTTGAGCCAACAATTTGCTCCTAAAAATAGGATACATCTAGTTTTCATATTTTATTGTCATTCGAAGTTCAAATTAAGTCATCATCATGGTCCTTTTAAGGAAAAAATTCGTTCTCGGATTATAAATTTTTCTTTCTGCGTGTGAATGGAACGTTAGCACGGGCATCCAATGAAACGAGACTTAATACACTTGTCAGGACAAGGAATATTGTAATTCTCTCTGTAAAAATTCAAATCTTTACCAATGTCATATTTTGCTAATTTTTCATGTTACCCGGGCTTACCACCCAGAGTATTTCAGTACTGAACCTGAGTATCTCCATATTATCTTGTAAAACCAGTACTGAAACAGCTTATTTACATTAAAAAAAATGGCCATTATGCCCAAAAAAAACAGAACAACTATTCAGACTGTTCAGAGTAATTTCATAGTAAGAAATATTCGAAAAAAATTCAAACCTCTGGTGTGATGCAGAATGGTGTGAATATACCTGTGGTGTGAGGCAGAATGGTGTGAATATGCCTGTGGTGTGATGCAGAATGGTGTGAATATGCCTGTGGTGTGACCTACAATCAGCGCTGAAACAGGTTAAAAACAGTATCTATGATTTCTGTTTTCTATCTAAGAATCTATACAATTCTTTTACAATTTTTTCAGGCTATTCATTTGAAAGATACGCAAAACGGGAAATCAAAAAGATACAAGACTTGAAATTCTGTGAAAAAACCATTTGTGACACCAGTTTAAACTTATTCCAGTGGCAAGAAATATTGGGGGGTTTAAAAGTTATTTTCAAAAATAGCTAACAGAACCTTTGATATTATGTATTTTTTTTCCAATTCATATATGGTTGAATGGTAAAGTTCATAATCAAGGGTTATAGTTTAAGTTAACTTGTTCAAAAAGTTTGCAATTCTTGTATGAAATTTTATAGTAATTTTCTTCTATGAATGCTTCAATATCGTTTTGTAAAAATTGTGCTCAAATGGGTTCTTAAATTGATGTTGAACCTTTAGGCTTTTCTTATCAATTTACAACGGAAGAGAAAGAAAGAGACAAAAAGCTGAAATAGAAAAAGCTTATGTGTTTTTATTTCGGTCTATTCGCGTTAGAGTAAAACTTGTAAAAATTTTTCGATTGTACAAAGCTAAAAATAGCTTAGTTTTGTGAACCTTAGACTAATATAAAACATTTCTTTTCTCACTTTTTGAAATTTTTTGCTCAGCAGATTCGAAAATTTGACTGCTGCGAATTGGACAATTCATGCCTTAATCTATATGTATAAATATAGATTAAACTATAATTTTGCAGACAGTTTATATAATAATCCAAAAACTTGCATAAAGTTTATAAATCACAGTAAAAAGTTGCAATTTGACATAATTATTCCCAATTTAGACAATATATATTTTTAAAAAGTTTTAAATGCATTGCCTCTGTTTGCCAAATCATTAATTTTAAATCAAAATTTTTAAAATGTTTATATTGAGTATTAATTTATTCCGGGGGCACAAATGAAAATTAGGAGATTCTCTATACACACAAAAATTCATCAAAAAACTTACATGGAAAGTTTTTTACTTAGTCACAAGTTTTATAACTTAGTTATCTTAGTAAAATATCACGCAAAAAAATTCTTAGAGCTAAGAGTTCTACTTTTCAAGGAAAATCGGTTTTACTTTTTGTCTTCTGGTAATGTTCAGACGGTTGTAAATTGTTCAATTGAATAAAGACCAACTGCTCTGTAAAAAGAAAGGATACAATTTTTTCACGCTAAAGGGAGCAATAAAACGTGTACTGCAACAACGTGACTTTTTGCTACTGGTTATTTATGGTTAGTAGTGGTTAGTAAGAGTAACAGTTAAATTCACGCTTTATTACATACCCTCCCACACGCACGGGTGAGTGTGTCTGCGTGATTGTGCCATTTTGACGCCAGGCGATAACGACCTGTCAAGTGGGGGAAAATTGGGAAAAATTGAGGGAAAAGCTCCCGGCCTCAATTAAATCTTGGTTCACCTCATCAATTGGCCCTCGATTTTGGGCAAGAATGTTATACGAAATTGCATGTTGTGATAATGATAGAAAATTTCGGTATTCTGTTTTCCATGTGATAGTATCGAAAACAAGGAAAATGAGAAAGGGATAAAGTTTATGGAATCTGTTCAGTTGCCAAATATGGGATGTTGATTGGGAAAATGTAATTTGTTTGTTATGTCCTTGAGGTACGAAGGGGCTCTAGAAGGGCGCTAAAGATAAAAATTCCGACGAGCAGTACGCAATTAAGTTTATTGCAAACAGAATAATTCAGATGCATTCCACCGCCGAATTTTCATCTTATCACCCGCTATAGAGAATATGCAACAGAAGGTCCCCGGGATTTAGTTGTTCATTTTTTAAAATTTTTAATCGGGAGAGTGGTTTCTGAATTAACTTAAAAAACAAACATTTTTTTGATAATGTTAGAAAGAAAAAAGTCTTCTGCCATTCATCGAGAAAATTCAAATTGGAGTGATATCCGAGAGGTAAAGTGCGCGAACAACACTCTAATGATCGATAGTTCAATACCCGGCCTCTGTGAAGCTGTCTATATGAGGATGAATGTCCATTTATCCATCGCTCATATTGACTTTAGCATGAAATATCTCGGCTGCAATATTAGTGCCTAGATAAAGTTCAGGACCCAAAAAGTGTTCAAAATCACTGAAAAAGAGCAATGCTGCTCCAAAAGTCAACAATTTGAAATATGAGGAAAACAGAAAACAGTAGCTGAGAACACGCTTATGCGCTGCAGAGGAAAAGACGAGCTAATGAGCTAATGATGTGCCGCTGCAACTACACTGAAAAAAGTTTATTATATTTTTTTATAGAATAGGGTCAAGAATTAGACTTTGTAACAGAAGAAAAACTTGATCAGCAAAACTAATAAAGAAAGATTCATAGCGAGCTCAGGGATTAAAAAAATTGTGGATCATTATTTTAGTGTATTGAATACGTGCTTAAACACTTCACAGTTTTTGTGTTGCGTCACTCTCTCATCCTGATTTTAATTTTATTTTCACAAAAAATGTCTTAAAAAATTATACGGTGATAGGTACCTTCATTTAGTCTCGGTGTCACCGAATTATTGTAATTAAAAAAATGAAGCCAGGTTGTTTAGATGGCTGAAGGGGCACCATATATCGAGAGTATAATATTTTTAGTTAGCTCTTTTGTTTGCAAATCGCCAGCCCATTGGATAAAAAAATCCAATTCTCTTTTCTGGGGGAAGTTGCTAGTGAGCTCTTGAAATTTCTATGTCGATTACATTTATCATCCGATAAACGACAGAAAAAGCATATAAAACGTCATAGGAAAATTGTCGCATTAAAAGCTAGTTATCATAAAAATATGTTAATTTCTGTTCAAGAAGTCTTATAAGGTTGCTGAATGAATCTGTCACAAAAATTCAGATGCTGGTGCAATCAGGCTCAAATTAATTGATTCTGAACTATTCTTCGTTTCGTCGAAAGGGCGATCAATACGAATTGACATCGTGAAAAACCGATAAGTTTTTTTACTCGATCAATTTTCTAGTTTTAGCATGTTCTTATTTAATATACAAAAAATGGTCCAACAAAGATTAACGTTGCGGTACGATAAAATATGTGGCCCAACAAAAGCAATCGCAAAGTGTAGTCGGATAATAGGAGAACGACAAACAAAAACATATAAAGAACAAAAGTGCTCTGGTTATTGTAACTTTTATTTCACAAATTTTTCTCAGTCCAACTTTTTCGAATTAATGCTTTTCCTCAACATGGTAACCCTTTCTGAGAATCATGTAGACGGTTTTTAATATAAAGAGTTAAAAAATTGAGTAAATATTTTTTGAAATTTAATCATTAAGAGTTTCCTAAAAAACTACAAACTACGTTTTTTGCAATTACAGTGTTGCACATAATAATTTGTTGTAGTCAATTCTTCTTCAAATTTTTTTCAAATTTTATTTGTCAAGACGAAAATTTATCGGGTCGAGGGTCCCAAGTCAAGGGTCATTGTCATTCAACGCAAAGAATATGCAAGATAAACGTTGAATGAGGAAAACTTTGTAAGATAATCGCTGAATAAGGCGAAATTACATAAATCAGGTGACCAATCCGGCGAAATTACATAAATCAGGCGTTGAATGCGGTGAATCAAGGGAGTAATTTTATGGGGGTAAAACGATGTAAGATAAGGGGCTCAGGGGAATAAGAGAGAAATTGTTAGTTTTTACACCTGACCCCCTAAAATTACCACCTAATCTTACATCTTCTTTTTGTGAGCGGTGAATTTGTGCAATGTCATCACTGGAGTGAGCGGTGAACAAAAAATTAACACATTTCACCGCCAAAATTACAATTCTTACAAAAAATCAAGGCGCATGTTCTACAAAAGTAGATTGAATTTTATTTAAATGTCTCAGAATTTAGTGAGAGGTGGTGCATTTTTAGAAGAAGTGGCTGACATGCCAAGAAAGTGAGAGGTTCAAATCTGTGTGAGGCCGCTAATTTGTACTAAGCGGTGAATGTACATGTTTTAGCGGTGAAATGTTGTGAAATTTTTTAAGTTCACAACTTACTCTAGCGTTGAAATTACATCATTTAACAGCCTTTCACTGCAAAATTATACTGAAATTTGCGGTGAAAAAAATTTCACCGCTTATATTAAATATTTTTCCGATTCTTCCTCGACACGGGCAGATAGTTTAAATATAATCAAAATGCAAGATACTAGGCAAACAAAAACACAAAATCCACAACAACACCTCATTCATGAATAATTTTGGCTTTTCTGATTGTCATAAAATAAAATTTTAAACATTGAGATCTAAATGAAAAACTTTAGAAATCATTCCGTAATGGGGTACTTTAGCTGTCTGGAATTTTTACTTATATATCAAGTTTTTTTTAAAACAATTGGAAGTTCAAAAACTAAAAGTTGATTAATAAATTTAGAAGATAAACCGCCAAATAAGCATTTTTTTAATATTAGGATTTCCTGAAAAAATTGAACTCATTATCAAGAATATAATGTTTGTCAGGGGAAAGAAAAAAAAAGTCTGAAAAAATTAATACAAAAATTTGAATTTACTTTAGCACGATAAAATTTGAAGCTCAGAATATATTGGACTACTTGAGATCTGGAACATCAAAAAAATTCAACAAGAATCTGAGCGTTTCTAATTATTGGTTATTTATATGAAAATATATTCCGCTTAAAAACGGATGCTGCTACTTCTAATTTAAATGAAATTAAATATGAGATGTTTTCAAAAGCGTAATTTTGGCAACTTATGAAGTTTTTTTCGAACAAATAAAAGCTTTCCCGTCTGAAAAACATATAATGTGACAACCGCACCTGTTCAAAAATTCAAAAGATTTGAGTTTGCAATTTTTGTTGTGCGTTTAACAGCAAATAAATTACTAACTCAAAAAAAGGATTTTGTCCAATTTTGTTCTTGTTTAACCATTTGCATCATAGAAGAACAATCGACCAAAAACGACAAAAACCTCTAACATATTTGGTTGTCAATGTTTTCGAACTCGAAAAACTTGATTGTTATACTTGTACAATAGCTCGTGTGATTGCTGGAGGGTTTTGGATAAAAAATTGTCGGTTTGTTAGATTTTCGAAAGGTCCGGTACATTCGATTTTTGAAAGGTTCCTTATCTTAGGTTTGTACGGTATTATACCTCTGGTGCGTTTGATTTGGATGGGTTAAGCATTGTTGGTATTAGATGTAATAAGTGTGATATGGGTAATACGGAATTATTTGAGTTTATGATAAAAAACTTACTTGCGGTAATAAGACTTGCTCTTTAGGGCTATCAATTAGACAAACGTAAACAACCAAAATTATTATTTTGTTGGTAAAGTTTTTTGTAATGCATTCTGTATTGTTGTTCAAATTGAAGTAAAAACAAATTTACATAAATCAGAGCTAATAAAAAATAACGAGATGTAAAATAAAATGCTTTGTTTAATGCACAATGTAGTGGTCAGAATTGACTTTTAAAAAGCTGTTATCAAAGTCAAGTATGTTGTACTGAACTGTTCAAAACATCGATCAACTTTGTTACAGTTTATGACAACATTTGTTTAACTGCATATCATTTCACATTATCATCAAATCATATCAGTTCCAAATAAATTTCATGTAAAATGCAGCGGTGGATCCAAAAAAATTTGAGCCCTAATCAGTACTTAGAGGTCTTTAGTAAAACTTTGAACAGAAAACTGAAAGTTATGGTCATGTCATATTTCAGTTAAAAGACAAAAAGACACGACGTAGACTTAGACGTCTAAGATAAGTCTTCGCCAGCACATCTGTAATTCAGTGCCAAGGGTTGATGAGCGAGGTCTATACAAAGCTGCCGCTCGATCTTGCGTTTAATAATATAACTAATAGTGTTCAATCAATGCTAAATTTATAGAAAAACGATGAAGTTATGACATTTCCTGCTTTTATAGCAAGCACTGCTTCAAAATGCGTTCACATTTTTCACAAGATTATCAGAAAACCTGACCTGACCGTGGGAAATTCAATTAACACATATTGTTATGATTAATTCAGTTTTCAGTTTACTTTGAAATTTTAGTGTTCAAAAAAGTATCTCAAACACAATAAATAAAACGAGGCTCTATATGTTATATCCAGAAAAAAATCATAGGATTGGTTATAAATTGCACTTTCAATCAAAGTAATTGTCAATAACTAAACAACTCTTATGACAAATTAACAGCGACTATGACCAATTACTGCAAAACTTTTCCAACTGCATTTTTTCTCATTGTTTACCTTGGAAAAGACAGTAACTAGATTTTGAACATTAGGCAAACAAAATTCAAAAGTTGTGAAGACAGGATACGAAACAGAAGTAGTTTTTCTGAAAAAAAAAAAAACGCATAAAACAATATAATTTGCTAAAGATTTTATAATATATATATTTAGAATTTTCTGGCCTCCAAATCGACAAGAATCAATTTAATTGATTCGTATCGATTTTTGAGAAAAAATGCTTTGAGTTAATTCTAAGTTCTTTAAAATTGCTTTTTTCTCATATGTTTTCTAGAAAATTAAGTTTTATGGCTGCAGACACAATCGGAAAGCTATGCTAATGGCCATCAATTGAAGTTTTATGAACTGGACAAAAACCCGAACCAAAAATTTGCCTCTAGACATATTTAAAAGAAGGTCGAAAGTTGTCGAAGTAAAGATTTTTTATAAGATTTAACAAACAAAAAAAGAACGGTTCTTCTCCTGAATTTTTTATAGTTATATCAAATTACATCCAACACCCGAAAAAACAGAACAGATTTTTTTTTGTATATTTTAATGTATATTAATGTATATTTCAAAAACCTGGGTTTAGTTCATTCGCCTAGAAATTTGGGGTTATCAAACTTTGCAAATTGGAAGCGAGAATTGGCAAGAAAATCAGAATAGGTTGAAGAGATTATATTATGCAAGTTAGGCTTGAGGCTTCAGATTTGAATGACAACCGTTCTTAAGACGATTTTTAAACATATTTTTGTGTCCTCTGATTATAGTGCAGTATAATTAGCAGCAAAAGAGATTAAGAAGAATTCTCTGCAAAAGAATGAAAAGATAATGAACAGATAATACTTCAAATTTTTTAGTCCTTTTATTTTCATTTTTTAGCCTTCTTCTTGAGATGAATTAATAATCATTTATGCTAAGAAATTTAGGTACAGACAAAATGATGATTGTTGTTTCGACCCTCTTGAGGGGGGAGGAACTATATACTCAAATGGGTTTTTTTTTTGTTCCGTGAACTTTCGCCGCTCGATATATTCATCGTAGAGAGTTGAGACTGGTATCATTAGAAAGCTCGTCCAGCGTAGAATATGGAATTAAAAAGATTTTTTAATTTTCTTTTTCTACAGGGAGTTATCGAGGTTTAAAGTTCTGAGAAAAGAAGAGTGAATTCACGTTGTTTTTATTCACATTTTCCGGAATTTTTGCCTAAATTTTCGTCAATTTTGCTAAAATTTGTTATAATTTTTAAGAATAGTGTCGTTGATTTTATTTTTGAAGACGAACAAGCATTGTTGATTGTTTTGATTTAATTTTTTTGGTCAAAAAGTCTGGATAAACATTTCAAAATTTAGCCTTTTTCATCAAAAACAGCACGAAATAAGCCACTTTAGTCCACTTTGATTAAATTTGCCGACAGTACACCCCCAAACAACACTCATACAATCTTTGTAGACTCAGAGGGGGGCTATTTCTTCTTCAGAGTCCGCTGAGAGTGCACTGTAGTTAAAACTTTGCCGTTCTTTGCTAACTTTACTCGTTGATTATCAAAAATGCAGAATTTATTTTGAGTTTTCAACTAACAAATTACCTATATCTACAACATTCGAAAAATCAATTGTTCCTAACGGACAATAAGTATTAGCAGGGCTGGTTTTGGGCCATTCTAAGACTGTTACAATCCAAAAAAATCGGGTTGTATTCAGTCGGTCTTTTTTTTTAAAAAAGACTTTTTTTAATAATAAAGAACAGAACATATCAAATCAAAGCTCAGGAATGATAGGTCCAACCAATTCGCTTGCTATGCAGCTCCAAGCTAATGTATTTAGTTTTTTAATTGAAAGTTTATGGTCGTTTCTTTTTTAAAAATAATTGACTTTTCAATAAATAATGGCTTAATTAAATTTTCCTCTAATTTTTTCTTAATTTGTTCAACTTCAGGCTTAGTGTCAGCAAAGAAAGACTGCTTCTTCTGTCTACTGATTTAACATTTATTCTCGGTGGCAGTTTTAAGCCTGAAGTTATTGTTTTCTGGCTTTGATACTACAAGCTTTCAGATTTTTGTTTGTTTTGATATTTGCCAGTTTTTCACGTTTTCTAATTTTGTCACATTATCACATTATTGACAGTTCTCATGTCACCATATTAGCATTCAGAATAAAACACAATTGAACATATTAAAATCTTGAAAGATATACATCATCGTTTTAACGGTCTCGACGCCTCTTTCTTGAAGAAATCAATTGAATTTTTTTAATTTGTCTCTAACAGTCATTTATACTTTGTCGTTTCGGTCGTATGAAATTTCCTGTATAGTGATAGCTTTCATTGGGTTTTCTTGGAAAAATAGAAGAACCGATATTCTGATATTAGTAGATAGCTGATGGCTTTCATGACTTTGAAAACAATCGTTTTCCAAAATTTAAAAAAAAAACTTTTTAACTTCGCAATTTTGTTCTTTTTATGTTTCTTTTTGTTACCTAATCTCGTTAGTTAATTACAGGTCAAATATGACATTATGGGTGTCAAGGGAATAAAAGGGATTGGTGTCCCAAAATCTTTTTTTTAAAGAATTTGTTATGACCTTACTGGCTTCGACACCGGTTTTTCACAAAAAAAAGTAAATTAATTTGATTTTTGTCATATTTGACGTTCTTTTTGTAGATGCAAGAAATATTCTGGATAATTACAGGTCTCGAGGGCTTCCTTGTCATGAATAAACGACCCTATTTAAATAGCTCTTTTTGTATTTAATGCCTTTCATGACATTGAATGTAATTTTGTTTCGAAAAAAAAAATTAAAAGTATTACATACTTTAGCACTTCGCTTTTTTGTCTACTTGTCACCTAGTCTTACTAATGAATGGCCACGTACTACATTATAGCTGTTTGAAGAAGGCCTAATCAAATATATTTTGAGTGCCAAAATTTGGCTTGACGGTTTTGACAGCGTTTTCTGGCAAGTTTCAAGTGAAATTTTGTTTGTTCTTTGTTGTTCTTTTTAGCCGCTTTAAAAAATGAATAAGGACAGGTCCTAAAGCCCTTCTATAGAAACAGTGGTAATCGTAAACTTGTGGTAATATTAATTGATTCCTAATGGTATTTATTACTTTGAAGTTAACTGTTTCGAAAAATTAAGTTAATTTTTTTACTTTACTGTTTTTGTTCTTTTTTGTATAATTGTTACCAAGCCTTTTCATGGACTGGTCGTATATGTTTTCTGGTGATTTATAAGTTATTTTTGTTTAGTTTTAGGTTTTTCTGACGGTATGTTGACTTTGTTATTAAATTTAGTTTTTAAGAGGGACATAAATTTTTTGATGTAATTAATGTTTGTTGTTGTTTGATTTTGCTGTTCGTCTTGACTCGCTTTCTTAATATTGACATATTACAGCAATCTAATGCATCAATTTTTACTCCACTGAGTTATTTGCTTTGGAGGCTATCTTATCGTTCATACAGAATTTTTTGAAAAAGTCTTCGGCTTTTTTGGAGTTCGCAAAAAATAATTTTTGGGGTTTTCTATCTGTTCCTCATTTGGTAGACAATTATGCCAAAATTTTGGATGGGCGGGGTCGGAACCTTATGTGCCATCGCACATTACCGAGCCGCCTTGTTAAGATAATATGTTAAAAGAAAAACTCTAGTCGGCCTTGTTTTACAAGACATGCGTTCTCTTTTATATCGTAATTTCAGTGAGAAAAGGATCTTATTCTGTGCAAAGACTGGAAACTGTTTTCTATATTATATTGTACTTAGGGTGAGAGAATGAAAAAAAAATGTTCAAACGGGATAATGTGCATTATGCCTGTGAAAAATGTTGCTAAAAGTAATGTTCGCAGTTTAAATCATAGCAGGAAAATTAAGTTCTTGAAATAAGTTAGCATTAAGTGTAACCTGTATTCCTCAATTGAATTTTGGAAATGAACAAAGTTACGTGTTAGAGGCCACCAACAGCGCCAATTTCCATCAAAACGAAAAATATATCCAGATATCAATAGCAAAAAAACATAGGAAAACCAAAACTAACTGACCAGCAAAGAGGAAGAGTAAATGACTGGAGTGGGGAGAACAAGTTTAATAATTTGGTTATAATAGTTGTAACTTACTTGGTATAAATAAAGAATAGTTAGGTATAAAAATGCAGTTAAATTGTGCGGTCATAAAACAATCAAATGGGAGAGACAAAATAAGGTCACACTGAAAAGCATGTGGATACAATAGAGCACAATAAAGACAATGGGAATGAAGTGAACGAATGAAGGAAAAGAAGGAGGAAAATATTGGAAAAAGAACTGAAGAAAGGAGTTGCGGATTTAACACATAAAAGAGGCCGTTATTATTCCATTTGAGTGAGTGCGAGAGAGAGCGAGCAAAAGATGCATAAATACATAAAAATATTCTTCACCGTCTAATACACCACCATTGTGCTCCAAAAACAACCAAAATAATATTAATCCCCCTCTCCCCCATGCCTCCAGCTCACTTACTCCTTTAAGCTTACCAACACCCCCCCCCATCCCACCAAACACCACACTACACATAAACTAGCACTCAACATACAAACACACAAACAAGCTCACATATACTCATATACAACACACATCGCCGCGTACACATAACACACTTTCAACCATGAATTTATGGAAAACTAATTTTAAATGAGAAAGAGGAAAAGAAAATGGAAAGCTAGACTTGATAAACAAATAAAGGAATGACGTTACTTTCTTGTTGTTGTGCTTAATTTACTGCAGAACGGACACATCGGAAACACAAAAAGGATCGCATAAATTATGGAAAAAACGAGCCAAGTTCTTTTTATCTCATTTTCTGCTTCTGAAGGTTCACAAGGGCAGAAAGATTAGAATTCTCTCGTCCTCTGAGGCGCTTTCAAGTCTAATAGAAAGTGGAATCGTATAAAGTATGCATATTTTGGAGAAGGATGAGAGGCGATTACAAGACAAATTTTTCCTGTTTTTTGTAAGAGAAGTTTTTCTCTCTTTCAAGAGAGAAGAGAGAAATATTGCTCAATATTTGAAGTGCTCATAAACAATGCTTTATGTCACCATCTTCACGGTTAAAATTCTGGCTGCAACAAACTTCCTAATTTTTAAAATTTGCATTCAAATATCTTTTCATCATTTTTCATAAAATTTGGATGCAGATTCGTTATCCCAATTTGACCACTCCGAGGAAAAATATCCACGGTGGATTTCATAACCAGCCAAGCAATTGTTATTCGGTGAACTGATTGACGGTCATGTCAAGATCCCGATGATCATAAGACACTCTCTAGCCATATAAGGGCATTCCCTGGTCGAGGTTTTTGGCTGAATTTTTGTAAGAAATGCGGTGAATGCGGTAAATTTTTGTAAGAAACGCTGTGATTGCAGTGAATGCGGTGAAAAAAATATTTCACTGCATTTCTTACAAAATTTCACCGGGAAATTCACCGCATTTCTTAAGATTATTCACCGCGTCGGCTTTTATGGCAAATTAATGAAAGAAATGCGGGGAATGCGATGAATGCGGTGAAAAAAATAATTCACCACATCTCACTGCATTCCTTACAAAAAATCACTGCTAAGTTCACCGCATTTCCTACAAAAATTTACCGCATTGGTTTTCCATCGTTTATTGAATCTGACTTAAATTCACAAGAAATATCATAGAAGTGCATAACAGTTGGAGCATTGGAATAAGACGTTGAAGACATGCTGGAGGGGAAAGGTTCGAACCTGTGTACAGAGGTTTTATTTTGTAAAAATACAGAGAAAGCGTTGAAAATAAAAAACTCACCGCGATTCACCGCATTCACCGCAGAAAGATATAAGAAACACGCGGTGAAAACTATTTTCTTTTTCACCGCTCTTCACCGCTTTTCTTACAAAAAGTCACCACCAAACCTCGACCCAGGTATAAATATTGCTCGAGCTAATTGACTAAGGTCGTATAAGTTGATGTGGGCATAAGAAATTATGTTTGAGTGACGACAAGAAAAGCTTACAGAAATAAGAATTGAAGATATTAGCAAACGAGATTAATAATCCTGCAAACATGTATATTCATTCTAAAAACTTTTTGCGATAGAAATATGTTTTTGAAGCATTATCAAAATTGTTTGCTAATGTTTTGATTTGATTTCTCAGTACGCATTTCTTTTCGTCACTCGAACATGATGTCTTTCGAATTGTACTCATTAACGCGGTATGGACTCTAAAATAGTTAAGTATAATATCAGAGTCATTGGAGGCCAGTAGAGCTTTCTGAGACCGTTTGCACTTTATTATTTTCAAAATTCTTTAACTTGTTACAATTTTTGCAAAAAAACTTTTAAAGGAGCGATAAAATAAACTACAGTTACTAATTTTCTTAAATTATTTTAGCACTTTAAGGTTTTCGTATCTATGAAAAGAGTTTTTATGTTGAAAAGAGAAAATTATTTAATAGTTAATTTTCAACATGTCCGATGTGAAAAATTTGGAAACTGTTGAATCTTTTGCAGGAAAATATTAATTTTTTTGACATTATTTTTCCAAAGCTAAATTTCTCAAACTTATTTGTTTTGTCTAACTAGCCGTTGAATTCGGTAAAATCCGAAAAATTAGCTTTCATAAAATATTTTTAATCCCGAGATGTGAAACTTCAGAATCTGAAAAGTTCGCTTTTTTGTTGAGAAAACTTTCTCTTATTCAGTTTTAATGTAAAGTCTTTATCACTTCCTCTAGTGGGGTCATGCAAAATTTTTTATATACAAATTTCAATGTGCTAAATTTCAATGTATTAAATAAATCAAACTGATGATAGTGATTTAACTTTGCTGGCTTAATGATTGATTCTCCCTGTCAACAAAAGAAACAAGCCCCGAAGAATTTATCTTTGTTATAACAATTTTTGACAGAGTCAAAATGCCACTGTCATCTTTGCTGCTATACATTGTAATTTAAAAATTTTCTACGATAAACCAGGATAAGTCAAGAATCACGCACAAAGACGTCCAGAGAGTCCAAAGCAAACAGAGATACTCTTCGGAAAATTGTTGAAGATAGTATTTTTCATTAAATAAAAAAAATAAGCAGGGTCTCTCAGAAAATTATGTTCCTGATGGTCCTGAGTGATTAAAATTTCAGAAAATTCAATTGCTTGATTGTCACTTTGATCAAGATTGCAGTCTAGTAAAAACACATATTGCTGAAATACTATTACTTGAACAATTAATTCTTTCAATTTGATTGTTCCAGTAGGTGAAAACTGAACATTTGCAGAATATTTGACCAATATGTGTTTGATAAAAATTTAATAGTGCAGCTCAATTGAATGTGCCCCTCCCCCCTAAAATTCTATTTTCATGCATGGCGCTTTTGTGGCGCTTTCACTAATGCTGTTTTCGTGACTCTTTTAAAAATAATTTTTTATTGTCATTGAGTTGCTTCTCATGAATTTTTCTCTAATTTTTTCCAAATGCTATTGTTATTTGGTAATCTCTCTATCTTAAAAACCGTTTGTTTCGTCAAATCAAATAGCTCTTTTCAAGATCGAAAAGGAAATCAAACACACAGATTAACATGTAGCGATACCTTTTTGGGAAAAAACTAAATGAATTCTTCTACGGGTGATATAATTCCAGAAAGTCAATTTTGTCTTAAAATGATCATTAATCAAGAAATAATTTTCCTCTTATAACTGCTTTTCCCATCGAGATTTCTAAATGGCACTGACTAGAGTTCTCGAGTTTGAATTCTCTTTGATTTCATGCAAGGATCTTGTTTGAGTTCAAACAGTCCAATTTTTAAACCAAGGAGATCATTTTTGATCCTCGTAAAATTACCAAGAAATTCAAAGTAATCCTCGTTTGATTACCAGTAATCACACATAATTACACCTTCAATTTACGTTTTTGCTTCTTTTTGACCGAAAAGGCATCACTTTTAGGTCCAGTAAAAGACCTTGAATTGAAATATTGGTTTCAAAATTGGGCATTCAATAACAAGACAAGAACACAAACAAGAATTTGAAAAAATATATCATTCTAAGGTCTGTTTAATCATATAAATATCATTTTAAATAAAATTTTTGAATAGTTTTTCGTGTATAAATTCAATTTCGATATGTGAAAACGCTGAAAGTTATTGTTTAGAGCACTTAAACAGTCGAATGTAAAATGCACTTGCGATCTATATATTTTTGAAATGAAATATGACTACATTATCCACGAGTTTATGGCACCAGACAATATTTTATGTTTCACATAGGACCTTCTAGGAAATCATATATGATCTTTGCACGACTACTAAAAAAACCATGCAAATCATATATGACCTAGTATGAATACACTGAATAGTATTTGATATAGAATTAAATCAAAGAAAGTTGTATGACGGGTGAACCAGGATCAACTGAAAGCAGCAAAAAGAAGCTGCTATCCGATAAATCTCGAGATATATTTAATGATGTTTAGCTTATTTTTAAGAACATAGTTCAATATGTTAACCAATTTTCACATCATTCTTTTCGAGCAATTTGTTGCATCACAAAATATAAAGTCAACTGCAGAACCGAACTCATCAATTTTCTCAAAATAGCTGAAAAGACTCCATCTTGAATTTTCGTGAAGATTGCGAGGTTTTGCTATTATTATATAATTTTGTATAATTTTTTTTGAATTTTGTGAGATTTTTCCTGATGCCAAGGAGAATTCGATTGATGTCATGAAAAGATTAAATCGACTGGTATCTTGCAAGAGCTTGTAAAAAATTTTTGAAAGAATTTGTACAAAATTGTTCAAGATCGTGACAATTACTACTTAATTGAAAGTTGTGAGTTAGTTCTGAGAAAAATTCTGAAGTGATATTTAGCTCGTTGATTATAGTGGAAAAATGTATTTTTTTTTCCGAATGAATAATTGCTGACCTGAAGATCTAGCTTCAATTTTTTCGTTATGAAACTTACTGTTCTCTGATATCATTTCCATCAAAAGCTTTGCTGCAAAAGTAATAAATAAATTTTGTTGTTATTTGCTCAACTCGAAGTAAAATCAGATGAAACCGAGTCCAAAATTCAAACTTGCTGTAATAAATTGCTTCAAGAAAATTCTTTGAAAAGTAGTAACTGACGTATATAAAACTGAAACATATATTCAAAATAACCCCAAACAACTCCTGTTCAAATAACTAGTCGAGAGGCAATTGTGTTTAAACGATTGTCTCTTTCCACGGTTGAGAGTTTTGATTCCAACTGTCATTTTCCCAATGAAAACAATCTTTTCCACGAGGCTAGGGAACAAATAGTTGTTTCAGCTTGTTGCCAATAGTCTAGTGGCTAACTTCGCTTGGGCTATTTTTGTACCCAATTCTCAAAAGGAATATTTAGATTAACAGAATAATTTTGGGTTATTTACACATATTGTCTACAGTAGCCCATTGCGCCTCGTTTCACGGTAATTTCAACACTCAAACGTTATGGGAGACATAAACTTGTAATACTCGTTTCTTTCAAGTTTCATTTTATAACAGTGGAATTTAGTGACGCAAAATTTAACTAATATTCGACTCAGTTTTCAGAGATTGAAACACAAAAGTTTTAAATCCACCTTTAAAGGCCTAAAGCCAGCAATGAAAATGTCACAGAGATTTATTTTCAGTATTGAATCAAAGTCTGTAATTTGGTCAGTTTGTAATTGAATAGTAAATTTTGCATAAAATTGTCTAATTAGGCTGATAGAAAAGGGCTCGCAAATCTAAACATTCAAAGAAGTATTCTATTAATTGGTTACAAAAACTGGGTATACTACGGTAGATTTACTTCACATGATTTATAACTTAGCTTGGTTATAATTTTGGCTATATAACCAGGTAGTAAAGCGGTTCTATTTAGGTCCGAAGTTAAGAGTTCATATTGAGATTTGTTTTTATCCCACGTGAGTTTGGAGATTATAATAATACGATATGGATATGAGATTTCCATAGTCTTAAGTCAATAGTTACGAATATATAGAAGGCTTTGGGAATTTCATAATGGTTGGGAAATATCAAGCTGGGGAATCTAAAGCTACGGGTTTAGTTGCAGTAAACTTTTTCGTAAGATCGTATAAATTTTCATTACAATTGTTCTAAAATTGATTTAGTATCAGATCTGAAGAACTTGCATGACAAGAAGAACCAGACATTGTTGAGCCAGTAATACCATGATCAGACAAGCAACACTCCTTAAATAATTCAGAACTTCTGTCAAATTTTCCTCAGTCAAATCAAAGAGAGATCTTGAGAAAGATCTTCACTTTAACGAGAAAACGGTTTACAAACGATCTGAAAAAGAGCTGAAGTTTCTTTTGTCTGATTATAACTTAAAAGAGGACTACGTTAAGTCTAGACAGGAAAATATGCTTGTACTATATGCTGATTCTAGTTCATTGTTTTAGAAAATCGTTTCATGCTGAAGCCTTAATAACTAACCCTCCCCCTCCCCCCACACACACACACACACACACACACACACACACACACACACACACACACACACACACACACACACACACACACACACACACACACACACACACACACACACACACACACACACACACACACACACACACACACACACACACACACACACACACACACACACACACACACACACACACACACACACACACACACACACACACACACACACACACACACACACACACACACACACACACACACACACACACACACACACACACACACACACACACACACACACACACACACACACACACACACACACACACACACACACACACACACACACACACACACACACACACACACACACACACACACACACACACACACACACACACACACACACACACACACACACACACACACACACACACACACACACACACACACACACACACACACACACACACACACACACACACACACACACACACACACACACACACACACACACACACACACACACACACACACACACACACACACACACACACACACACACACACACACACACACACACACACACACACACACACACACACACACACACACACACACACACACACACACACACACACACACACACACACACACACACACACACACACACACACACAAACACACACCCCACGGTGTTCTGCGCCCTGTATTAGGACGTGCTGGGGATGTCAACAATGTATTTGATCAGATAAATTTAATAATTGTTTACAAAAAACTTTGAAATGATGGTACGCAGGCATGAGTTCAGAATTTTCGTATTCGTTGAAGAAAATTTCAATCAAAGGCAAACTTTGTTCATTTCCCCCCTGGAGATTGGTGTTAGAGAAATTTATTACTGAAGCATGGCTTTAGAACTTAAACCAGAACTGAACCATCTACCACCCTAGTCCAAACGTAAAGTCAATTTTGCAAATAGTTGGAATTTTCTCCAGATTATTGTCAAATTTGCAAATATTTGCAAATTTTCACTGCCGAATTTGCCAAAATTTTGCAAATCAAGGAGAAAATTGCATATATTTGCAGGCTCAAAAAAATAAAACAACCCTTTGAAGCACCCAGCGCTACTTCACAACACATGCCATCCCACACGGATGCTGCAACATCACTTGGTTTCAACAAAAAATCCTGGCCTCGACTCTGTTAAAGTATGGACGTAATTTTTCCTAAACCCGTTTTCACGTACTTTCGTGTTCCTCAAGGCTTTATTTCTCTAGTCCAGTACACGCTGAACAAGTAGTGCTTTGTAGGGCTTATAATGTGCACAATGGTTGTTCTCTCTCAACCTTTCAACACTCCCCATTAACATGCGCACCACCAATTGCGCACCCCAGTTTCTAACTATCTTGCCTCTCCTGTGCGGTTTTTTTTTCTAAAAGCTGTTGTAATAAAATCAAAATTGTCAGCCTCGGTCACCGATCCTACAATCTTTGATTTTATACTAGGTCATTTATCATTTGTATAATTTCTTAGTAGTCATGCAGAGATCATATATGATTTGTTGGAAGTCGTACAAAGTCTTATATGTTACAAAAGACGTTGAATGATGCCATTTCAATTAATAAGAGGGCATTAAGTTTTTGTATATTGTATGTGCAGTCGGTTTTTTGGGTGCGATTAAAAAGAAATTTTTGAACTTATTCGTACTAGAAAACTATTTAAGCGTAGTTGCAAAATTTGTTTCGCACGCTCCCAATATAGGCATAAGCTGGCTTCAGAGAATATCAAAATTTTAGTCATATAGAAACATTTACTCTTTCTTTTAGCGCCGAACTTTATGATAGTATTGTATTTCAGGATCTATTGGCTGATCAAATAGGGATGCCGGGCAATCACATAAGTGATACCAAATTAATAAAATTGAAAACGTAAATCTAAAGAAAACAAAGAGGCTCGGTAATGTGCGTAGGCACTTAATGTTCCGACCCCACTCATCAACATTCTTGACTTAATTGGCTACCAAATGATGAAGAGATATAAAACTTTGAAAAACATACATTTCGTTCGGTAAACAACCAATGGAAGACAATACCCACACGCTAGAGGGCCGATCAATGTTTTTGATAATAGGACTACTAGAAAAGACAATAATAAAAATCAAACAACAAACATTATTTTCGAGCAAAACTCGATATCTAACAAAATCAAACTCGCATCAGATAATAACGAAACAAATCAATTTAACCTAAACTTCTTTAGAAAATATATGGGAACTGTCCTCAGTGCGACTGGTTAGCAGGTCAACAACAGAGAACAAAGAGGTGCGAAGTTTAGACAAACTTTTCCAATTTTGAAAAAAAATAATTTCACAGTTATTAATGTCATTAGATAACAAATGAAATCATTAAAATGTTCATTTATATCTCCACAGGAAGCAATTGGGACATGTCATTATCTAATGTTTAAATGCGCAGAATTGCAAAGCCAATGGGCCATGGGATTTTTGAAAAAAAATTACAAGGAAAACAAAAATCCGTTAAAAAGTACAAATATATAAAATCTCAAACATTTTTTTAAAATGAAATCTCGTATTAACAGTAGTAACGAAGCCGAGAAACAAATGTCTTAAGCCAATACCGTTAGAAAAATTAATTTTTAGCTCACTGGAAACGGATTGTGACCTGTGTTTACAGAGACTGAGCAACAAATCGACTGAAACACTATTTAAAAAAAAAATTACGAAGCTCACCAACACAAATATGTTTTTGAAAACAATTATTTTCAAAAGTCCTAACAGACTTAAGATTTCAACAAAAAGCAATATATTAAGTTGCAACACCTCAGGAAGCCAATTGGGCCTGTTAATAATGAGACAAAGTCACGACCCAACAAAATAACAACAAACACATTAAGCCAAAACTTCAAACAATTTTACAACCTCACATTGTTCTTGGCACTGAAAATATAAGATTTTACCTGCAAAAACTGTAAATCGTCACTTTTTTCAACTTAACATCAACGAGTCATTCTCGTAAAAGGACTATGTAGACATGACAACAAAAGGAAACTCGAAAATTGAACAGTATTTAAATTTTGAAAATTTTTTACGAAAATAAATGGTCGAAGCAATCAGTCACAACGGATAACCGAGCGCGGAAAAGATGTTTCAATAAACAAAAGCAATTGAGACTTCTCATTTGTGAAATTGAGTTACATGGTGACAAAAATGAAGTCAAAAATGGGACAGTTGAAGAAAAAATCTTTCTTTTAATTTAATTTGATAGTCATTAAAACAAACAGCCATATACTGAAATCTTTAACTAGCTTGCTTTATACTTCCTGGCAAAGCAATTGAGACATATCCTTATCAGGTATATGGCGTACAACAACAAAAAGACAGACAAGCATAGGCAAAAACAAAAAAAAATCTACAAATTTTTGTGAGACGCTGTGTTTCAGCCCAAAAAGCATAACTATTCAAGAAAAAACAGTTAACATATCCAGATACGTATTTGTCCAACTTTGAGCTTTTTCCCTAATAGTCTTTCCTTCAAATTGACGCGTCAATAATGTGATAATTCGGGAAGGAAACCAAAAGAATTCATAAAGTAAGCAATTATGTTCAAAAATAAAAAAATTGAAAATGCGTAGTATCAAAACAAAGAAACCATTAGTTGAATATAAAACTATTACCGACAATAATTTAACGCCCTCAAGAAATGCGTTGTCGAGTTTTGTTTACTGAGATTGCGTCCGATGTTGAGAAAAATAAGATAAAATAGTGGCAAAGTTCAAAAAATCACCAATATTTTCAAAAACAAATATGTTTAAAGCATAACAGACCTTGGATATCAACTGAAAACATTGTCTAGGTTCATTTACATCTCTCAAAAAGCCAACTTGATCTTTTATTGGGGACACTAAATCATTGGGCTACAAAAAGTATAACAAATTAAAGCAAAACTCAAGAAGTCCATGAATCTTTTTCAAAATTAAATGGCCAGAGCCATAAAAACCATGAGCTTGACTCTGAAACCATATTATGATCTCGTTGGGCCTCTTTTATTGTAAATAGTATCTGTCAATTGAGCCCTGATTTTAATTTCTTGTCAGTAATTTCCATAAAAACATTTACGTACAACAACAAAAAGACAGACAAGCATAGGCAAAAACAAAAAAAAATCCACAAATTTTTACGAGACGCTGTGTTTCAGCCCAAAAAGCATAAACTATTCAAGAAAAAACAGTTAACATATCCAGATACGTTTTTTCCAACTTTGAGTTTTTTCCCTACTATTCTTTCCTTCAATTGGACGTTTCAATAATGTGATAATTCGAGAAGGAAACCAAAAGATTTCATAAAGTAAGCAATTATGTTCAAAAACAAAAAAAAAATTGAAAATGCGTAGTATCAAAACAAAGAAACCATCAGTTGAATATAAAACTATTACCGACATTAATTTAATGCCCTCAGGAAATGCGTTTCCGAGTTTTGTTTACTGAGACTGCGTCCGATGTTGAGAAAAACAAGATAAAATAGTGGCAAGGTTCAAAAAATCACCAATATTTTCAAAAACAAATATGTTTGAAGCATAACAGAACTTGGATATCAACTGAAAACTTTGTCTAGGTTTATTTACACCTCTCAAAAGGCCAACTGGTTCTTTTATTGGGGACGCTAAGTCATTGGGCTACAAAAAGTATAACAAATTAAAGCAAAACTCAAGAAGTCCATGAATCTTTTTCAAAATTAAATGGCCAGAGCCATAAAACCATGAGCTTGACTCTGAAACCATATTATGATCTCGTTGGGCCTCTTATATTGTAAATAGTATCTGTCAATTGAGCCCTGATTTTAAATTCTTGTCAGTAATTTCCATAAAAACATTTACGTATAACAACAAAAAGACAGACAAGCATAGGCAAAAACAAAAAAAAATACACAAATTTTTGCGAGACGCTGTGTTTCAGCCCAAAAAGCATAAACTATTCAAGAAAAAACAGTTATCATATCCAGATACGTTTTTTCCAACTTTGAGCTTTTTCCCTACTATTCTTTCCTTCAATTGGACGTTTCAATAATGTGATAATTCGAGAAGGAAACCGAAAGAATTCATAAAGTAAGCAATTATGTTCAAAAATAAAAAAATTGAAAATGCGTAGTATCAAAACAAAGAAACCATCAGTTGAATATAAAACTATTACCGACATTAATTTAATGCCCTCAGGAAATGCGTTTCCGAGTTTTGTTTACTGAGACTGCGTCCGATGTTGAGAAAAACAAGATAAAATAGTGGCAAGGTTCAAAAAATCACCAATATTTTCAAAAACAAATATGTTTGAAACATAACAGAACTTGGATATCAACTGAAAACTTTGTCTAGGTTTATTTACACCTCTCAAAAGGCCAACTGGATCTTTTATTGTGGACACTAAGTCATTGGGCTACAAAAAAGTATAACAAATTAAAGCAAAACTCAAGAAGTCCATGAAATTTTTCAAAATTAAATGGCCAGAGCCATAAAAACCATGAGCTTGACTCTGAAACCATATTATGATCTCGTTGGGCCTTTTTTATTGTAAATAGTATCTGTCAATTGAGCCCTGATTTTGAAATCTTGTCAGTAGTTTCCATAAAAACATTTACATAGCGGAAATATTTTGTAAAAAAAGTTCGCGTTCCATTAAAATCTAGTAATTTTCTTAATCGTAAGGATCAATGGTGATATCAAGGTCAGTCAAAATTTTGGTGCGCGTCTAACAAAACACTCAATTATTCAAATGGTTGCGATATAGGTCATTTATACAAAATTTTTTTGTTTGTCAACAATAAATAATTTATTTTGTACAATTATCGTGTTTAATTTTGCAAACAACCGGCAAAATTATAATTCACGAGGACTCTTGAAGCCAGCGGGAGCAAAACTAGCTCTTCTATGTGTCACCGATCCTACAATCTTTGATTTTATACTAGGTCATTTACCATTTGTATAATTTCTTAGTAGTCATGCAGAGATCATATATGATTTGTTGGAAGTCGTACAAAGTCTTATATGGTACAAAAGACGTTGAATGATGCCATTTCAATTAATAAGAGGGCATTAGGTTTTTGTATATTGTATGTGCAGTCGGTTTTTTGGGTGCGATTAAAAAGAAATTTTTGAACTTATTCGTACTAGAAAACTATTTAAGCGTAGTTGCAAAATTTGTTTCGCACGCTCCCAATATAGGCATAAGCTGGCTTCAGAGAATATCAAAATTTTAGTCATATAGAAACATTTACTCTTTCTTTTAGCGCCGAACTTTCTGATAGTATTGTATTTCAGGATCTATTGGCTGATCAAATAGGGATGCCGGGCAATCACATAAGTGATACCAAATTAATAAAATTGAAAACGTAAATCTAAAGAAAACAAGGAGGCTCGGTAATGTGCGTAGGCACTTAATGTTCCGACCCCACTCATCAACATTCTTGACTTAATTGGCTACCAAATGATGAAGAGATATAAAACTTTGAAAAACATACATTTCGTTCGGTAAAAAACCAATGGAAGACAATACCGACACGCTAGAGGGCCGATCAAACACTAGAAAAGACAATAGTAAAAATCAAACAACAAACATTATTTTCGAGCAAAACTCGATGTCTAACGAAAAAAATTAAAACAAAATCAAACTCGCATCAGATAGTAACAAAACAAACCAATTTAACCTACACTTCATTAGAAAAGATATGGGAACTGTCCTCAGTGCGACTGGTTAACAGGTCAACAACAGAAAACAAAGAGGTGCAACGTTTAGACAAATGTTTCCATTTTTGAAAACAATTAATTTCACAATTTTTAATGTCATTAGATATCAAATGAAATCATTAAAATGTTCATTTATATCTCCATAGGAAGAAATTGGGACATGTCGTTATCCAATGTTCAGATGCGCAAAATTGCAAAGCCAATGGGACCTACGATTATTGAAAAAAAACGAAAAACAAAAATCCGTTAAAATGTACAAATATATAAAATCTCAAACATTTTTTTAAAATAAAACTTCGTATTAACAGTAGTAACGAAGCCAAGAAACGAATGTCTGAAGCCAATATTGTTAGAAAAACTAATTTTTGGCTCACTGGAAACGGGTTGTGGCCTGTGTTTACAGAGACTGAGCTACAAATCGACTTAAAAACTATTTAAAAAAACTACGAAGATCATCAACACAAATATGTTTTTGAACAATTATGTTCAAAAGTCATAACAGACTTAAGATTTCAACAAAAAGCTATAGAATAAGTTGCAACACCTCAGGAAGTCAATTGGGCCTGGTAATAATGAGACAAAGTCACTACCCAACAAATTAACAACAAACACATTAAGCCAAAACTTCAATTAATTTTACGACATCACACTGTTCATGGCACTGCAAATATCAGATGTTACCTGCAAAAACTGTAAATCATCATTTTTTTCATCCTAACATCAACGAGTCATTCTCGTAAAAGGACTATGTAGACATGACAACAAAAGGAAACTCAAAAATTGAACAGTTTTTAAATTTTGAAAATTGTTTACGAAAATAGATGGTCGAAGCAATCAGTCACAACGGATAACCGAGCGCGGAAAAGATGTTTCAATAAAAAAAAGCAATTGAGACTTCTCATTTGTGAAATTGAGTTACATGGTGACAAAAATGAAGGCAAAAATGGAACAGTTGAAAGAAAAATCTTTTAATTTAATTTGATAGTCATTAAAGCAAACAGCCATATACTGAAATCTTTAACTAGCTTGGTTTATACTTCCTGGCGAAGCAATTGAGACATATCTTTATTAGGTATATGGCGTACAACAACAAAAAGACAGACAAGCATAGGCAAAAACCAAAAAAAACTAGCTCTTTTTCGTAGCTTACGAAGAGTATGAGCGCAGTTGTAGAGTGTCTACATCCGCCAAAATTAAAGAAACTGGAAAAATTTTGAAAAAAAATTCGCGCCCCATTAAAATCTAATAAGTTCCTTAATCGTAAGGATCCATGGTGAGATCAAGATCAGTCTTTTCATTGGTGCATGTCTAAGAAAACAATCAATTGTTCCAATGGATAAGAAATAGATCAATTTTTTTACAAATTTTTTCGGTATATCAAAAAAAATGCAATTTGTGTAATTATCGAGTTTAAATTTGCAACAAACTGACAAAATTATAATTCCAGAATACACTTAAAGCCAGTGGGAGTGCAGTTTGCTCTTTTTTGCAGCTTAAGAAGAATATAGCCTGAGTTTTAATGTGTCTACTTCCAGCGAATTTAAAGCAAGCGGGCTAAAAATGCAATTTTGGCCCCATTTTTGACAAAAAAAGTCCGAATTTTGAGAAATTTAGCATAAATTCTAGCCAAACAACTCGGATCGAACAATTCAGCAGCCCTCCTCTATCTTTGGAGATAAAATCGATAACACTGCAGTTAACAATTTTAGCATATTTCAGCAAAAATGACGAAAATTTGGTCAAAAGTAACGAAAATGTGAATAAAAACAGATGAATTACGTCTAATTTTCACAAAACTTTAAACCTCGGTAACTCCCAATAAAAAGAGAATTTAAAAAAAATTCTTTTTAATTCAATTTTCTACGCTGGAAGGGCTTTCTATTGATACCCCTCACAACTCTCTACGATGATTATATCGTAAAGATCGGCCAAAATTGACTGAACAAAAAAAAAACATTTGAGTATATAGTTCCTCCCCCACTAAAGTGGGTCGGAAGAAAAAGTTGCACGATTGTTGGTAATCGTATTAGAATCATTAGGATTTTTTGGTTATATACTAGCATAGTACTCAAAATCAAGTTCTGATTGCATGAAATAAAATATTATCCTTGTATGAAATCAAAAGAAAACTCAACCAGGGTTAATACAGCTGCAGCTGCAGTTGCAATTACTTCAGAGGCTCTAGAAACACAGGCATTATTACGTTGTCCCTAATAAAAAAAAGAATTCGGAGACATCAGAATACTGCACTTTTTCCTGCCAAAATAAGAAAAAAATGATTGACAAATTTGGCACCCGCGTCATCAAGAAAACAACGTTTCCGGTCAGAATAAAAATCACTAACCTAATTTGCAATGGCAATAAAAATGTACTTTGCTCATTTTATCCCTCTAAAAGTTTGCAACAAAAGATACGATGTAAAAATGAAAAAAAATCACCTGCATCGATACAGAATCCGGAAGTATATTCAGATGTTGTTTTTCATCAAATCAGAACAAATTTCAATCGAGCAATAAATTGTACGCATAGTCATCTCGCTTCAAAATTACATTTAGCTGGTGTAATATTCAGCTTTTCAATCAGATGGAGAGAAGTATGAAAAAAATAAATTTAATCTTGCTTTGGATCTCATTGTCTGTTGATCAATTTCGCTGGATGAGGAATGGGAATGGTCTCGGTGGTGTGTGGGGAGCTGAGTTCGAGATGGAGTGTCCCAAAGACAAGTTTGATTGTCGAATGTCAATTCCGAAACAAACAGGTGTGAAGTGAAATGAGACAACTGTTTCCACACTGACAATCTCCATTTCAAAATAATTCTTATTTGTTTATTAGGCTTACCTTGTACTCTTTGATTCACCGTCTAAACGTCTCAAAATGCAGTCAACCGGGTCGAGAAAAAATGGGAAAAGTATGTAAGATAAGTGATGAAAAGTTGTTTTTTTCACCGCAAATTTCGCACATAATTTTGCGGTGAAATGCGGTAATGCGGTGAAATTATGTAAGTTCACCCCTAGAGTAAGCGGTGAACTTACAAAAATCCTCCACATTTCAACGTTTACTACAAGTTGCCGCCCTTTCACGCTTTCAAAGCTCTCACCACCCGCATGTCAGCCACTTCTTGTTCAACTGTGCCACTTCTCACTTAAGTCTAGCAAATTTGTTTTGAATTTAAATCAAATTCACTCTACTTTTTGTAAACCATACGGGTTGAACTCTTGTAAGAATAAAGGTGAAATTACAAATTTTAGCGGTGAAATCTGATGATTTTTTGTAAGTTCACCGCTTACTCTAGTGGCGAATTTATATAAATTCACCGCTGAAAAGAGTTTCAAAAAGATGTATGATTCTTCGGGGTTAAATTTTCCGTGCGTATTTTAATAAATGTATCTGAACTTCGTTGAACAAAAAACAATTCTAAGCGGTGAATTTATGTAATTCCACCACTACCTGACGATAAAGGTTTCGCTCGTTCATCGTATTCACCGCATTCACCGCCTGATTTATGTAGATTCACCGCATTCACCACTTGTCTTACAAAGTTTTCCGCATTCATCGCTTATTTTACATAATTTTGCATTGAATGACGATGCCACCTCAACCCGGACAATGAAATTAAAGAAAAACGAAATTGTTGAAAATTGTTGAAAACAAATTGTTTTGTGATTCATCGTTAAACTGTTTCTCGAAGTTTAAATAAAAATTTGCAACATTAAACTGAGGTCGAAATCATGTGATACGTTTTTATGCAATAGTTTAAGTATCTACCTATTATTGTTCCGACCCACTTTACTGGGGGGAGAAATAATTTACTCAAATGGTTTTTTGTTGAGTCAAATTTTGCTACATCGAAACATCCATCGTAAAAAAAATCGATACATTCCTCGTAGAGAGTTATGTTTGGTATCATGAGAAAGACCTTTACTCGCAGTATTATGAAATGAAAAGAGTTTTTGAATTTCGTTTTTCTGAGGAGCTATGATGTCTGAAGGAATTTTTTTTCACTTATAGCATCATTTTCGCTCAATTCTTGTATAAATTTTTCATCATTTTGCAGCAAATTGTTTTTTTTTTAAATTTTTTTCAATAAAAAATGGAAAAATTCGTGTGCTTAATAGACTATCAGCGATGGCAAAGTTTTTCTTTTTTCAGATCAAAAGGATTCGAATTTCATTGTTTGAAAAAAATTGTATCTACAAAAAGTTGTAGACCGTGGTGCCATTAAAGAAAAATGTTGAAAAAATTGTTTTTATAGATTAGATTATGGTTTTATGATTTCGACAAATAACAAAGGTTTGCGTAAAATCCAACTGCATCTTACATATTTGCCTGCTTTTTAGTTTTCGGTAGTACTATGACTGAGTTTCTTTAAATAAAAGCGCAATTGGTTTTCTAAAGACAATATGGTAAAAACATCTTTGGAAAAATTAATTTGCAATTTTGAACTTTACTCACTTTTTGAACATACTTCTATGAATCCTCAAATCAGAACAAATTTCAATCGAGCAATAAATTGTACGCATAGTGACTTTGCTTCAAAATTACATTTAGCTGGTGTTATATTCAGCTTTTCTGTCAGATGGAGAGAAGTATGAAAAAAGTAAATTTCATCTTGCTTTTGATTTCATTGTCTGTTGATCAATTTCGCTGGTTGAGGAATATGAATGGTCTCGGTGGTGTGGGGGAGCTGAGTTCGAGATGGAGTGTCCCAAAGACAAGTTTGATTGTCGAATGTCAATTCCGAAACAAACAGGTGTGAAGTGAAATGAGACAACTGTTTCCACACTGACAATCTCCATTTCAAAATAATTCTTATTTGTTTATTAGGCTTACCTTGTACTCTTTGATTGACCCTCTAAACCTGTCAAAATGCAGTCACCCGGGTCGAGAAAAGATGGGAAACGTATGTAAGATAAGCGATGAAAAGTTGTTTTTTTCACCGCAAATTTCGCACATAATTTTGCGGTGAAATGCGGTAATGCGGTGAAATTATGTAAGTTCACCCCTAGAGTCACCGGTGAACTTACAAAAATCCTCCTTATTTCAACATTTACTACAAGTTGCCGTCCTTTCACGCTTTCAAAGCTCTCACCAGCCGCATGTCAGCCACTTCTTGTTCCACTGCGCCACTTCTCACTTAAGTCTAGCAAATTTGTTTTGAATTTAAATCAAATTCACTCTAATTTTTGTAAACCATACGGGTTGAACTCTTGTAGGAATAAAGGTGAAATTACAAATTTTAGCGGTGAAATCTGATGATTTTTTGTAAGTTCACCGCTTACTCTAGTGGCGAATTTATATAAATTCACCGCTGAAAAAAGTTTCAAAAAGATGTATGATTATTCGGGGGTAAATTTTCCGTGCGTATTTTAATAAATGTTTCTGAACTTCGTTGAACAAAAAACAATTCGAGCCGTTTTCTAAGCGGTGAATTTATGTAATTCCACCACTACCTGACGATAAAGGTTTCGCTCGTTCATCGCATTCACCGAATTCACCGCCTGATTTATGTAGATTCACCGCATTCACCACTTGTCTTACAAAGTTTTCCGCATTCATCGCTTATCTTACATAATTTTGCATTGTATGACAATGACACCTGGACCATGAAATTAATGAAAAACGAAATTGTTGAAAATTGTTGAAAACAAATTGTTTTTGATTTATCGTTAAACTGTTTCTCGAAGTTTTAATAAAAATTTGCAACATTAAACTGAGGTCGAAATCATGTGATACGTTTTTATGCAATAGTTTAAGTATCTACTTATTATTGTTCCGAACCACTTTACTGGGGGAGAAAAAATATACTCAAATGGGTTTTTTGTTGAAACAAATTTCGCTACATGGATACATCCATCGTAAAAAAATCGATACATTCCTCGTGGAGAGTTGTGTTTGGTATCATGAGAAAGACCTTTACTCGCAGTATTATTAAAAGAAAAGAGTTTTTCAATTTCGTTTTTCTGAGGAGCTATGATGTCTGAAGTAATTTTTTTTCACTTATAGCATCATTTTCGCTCATTTTTTGTATAAATTTTTCATTATTTTGCAGCAAATTGGTTTTCTTAAAATTTTTTTCAATAAGAAATGGAACAATTCGTGTGCTTAATAGACTATCAGCGATGGCAAAGTTTTTCCTTTTTTCAGATCAAAAGGGTTCGAATTTCATTTTTTGAAAAAAAATTGTATCTACAAAATTTTGTAGACCGTGTTGCCATTAAAGAAAAATGTTGAAAAAATTGTTTTTATAGAATAGATTATTGTTTTATGATTTCGACAACTAACAAAGGTTTGCGTAAAATCCAACTGAATCTTACATATTTGCTTGCTTTTTAGTTTTCGGTAGTACTAAGACTGAGTTTCTTTAAATAAAAGCGCAATTGGTTTTCTGAAAACAATATGGTAAAAACATCTGAAGATTTCACTTGATACCTTAAGGCTGTTATGAGTATCATTTTTTCGAAAAATTAATTTGCAATTTTGAACTTTACTCACTTTTTGAACATACTTCTATGAACTTAACGCTCACATTAGCGAGCCTTTTCGTACACTATGATACCAAAAAGAGCTTGAAAAGTTATAGCAGAAGATTTTATGAAAAGCAATGTAAACATCATATAACACAAAATATGCAGTTCAAATTTGTTCTCTAATAACAGCTCAGTAAACCTTTAGTTTTTCCAACGGTCTAATTAGTTTGCTTACAGTTTTCTGTCGAATTTTTTTTACGAATTCTCCAAAAAACTGTCTTTTTTCCCAATTATTCCTCCAAAATTGCTCAATTTTTTCTTCAAATCAAGACTATTTGATGACCGTTCATGAATCTCTTGCTGACTTTTTTTGAAGAACCTGATGCCAGTTTTTGATTCATGCACATTAGCACAATCTTGTTGAAAATTGAGGTCTTAAAGCTGCAATTTTTGATCGTAGGATTTAAAAATTTCAAAGTAATTTGGATCCTTTATCTTGTTTCATCATCTAAAGGAGTTTCCACCCACTTGATTTTTTTGTATTCCAAAACACAAGATCGCTTTTCCCATTCATTTCTTTGATTTTTGTGATAATTAAAATTGTTCCTTTTCTTCGATTTTTCTTTTTTTCTCCATAACTACTTCGCTAGAGATGCCACGAGATTGTTACTTTTGTAGGCATGCATGATGCATACTAAATTTTTATTTTAGACGAATTTGCTTTACAGACAGCCAATTTTTAGATCATTTTTCAATAAAAAAAATTGAAAAAAAAACTTTGTTTTTATGGATTAGCTTATGGTTTTATGGCTTCGAAAAACCAAAATGGTTTTCGTAATTTCTAATAGAATTTAACAGATTTGCCTGCTCTTTAGTTTTTTTAAGTAATATGACTGAGTTTCATTAAACGAACTTGCAATTGGTTTCCTAAAGACAACTGGGTAAAAAGTATCTAAAGATTTCAGTTTATACTTGATGGCTGTTATGACTTTGAAAAAATGTTTTTGAAAAATTTATCAGCAATTTTAAACTTAACTCACTTTTTAAACCTATTTTTATGAACTTAATGCTCACATTACCGAGCAATCTTGTACAATATGACACTTAAAAGATCTTGAAAGGATTAACTTGAAGACTTTTATATACCTAATCGGAATCAATTTCACTCTGATTTTTGACAATTTTTTCGAATTTCTCCAAAACAACTGTCTTTTCTGGTAATTGTTCATCCGAAATCCCACAAAAATTTCCTTTTCATTCAAATCCGGGCTATTTGATTGCCATTCATGAACCCCTAGCACATTTTGATGCATATTTTTGATTCAAGCAAATGAGCATAATCTTGTTGATATATTATGTCTTTAAAATGCAATTTTTCCTCCTAGAATTTAAAAATTTCAAAGTAATCTGGAACCGTCAGTTTGTATCATCATCTAAAAAAATTTCACTCACCCGATATTATTGTATCCCAAGAGATCACTTTTCCGGGCTCAATTTTTTTATTATTGTCATAAATCTTCAATTTTTTGTTTGGATTTTTTTTCTTTCTCCACAATTTCTTCGCTAGCGATGAAGTGAGCCTGGTACTTTTGTATGCATACATGTTTTGTACTAAAAAATTGACTTTAGGCTAAGTTGCTTCAGGTTTTGTCCCTAAAAAGCGGACAAGTCGGATCGCAGCAACGTGACAAGTAGTAAAATGTCAACGCATCTTAACCATCTTTTCTGTGTAAGCGGACAAAACGAGAATTAAAACTTGTTTAAAATTTCAAAATTTCAAAATCTTCACGCTTTAGCGCAAATCAATTGTTTGCAGCAAAAATAACGCTTAAAAAGCCCAAATTATTCTGAACGTCGCTTTTTGAAATCATAGTGTATTAATATGTATCAATTAAGTAACGCGATGAGACCAATTACAAAAAATCTTCCGCTCCCTTTAGCGCCGAGTAATGCAAGTTTTGGTAACGTTTGTTTTGAAATTAGTTGTGAAATCTAGTTTTGCATCGCATTCTCCGCATTTCATCTTATTCACAGAGGGGATACATTTCGAATGCTTTTCGTTAAATAATTCCCAAATTTCACCTAATTTTTAAACGTTGGCTCTGGGTTTGCAGCAAAATGTTCCTGTAATGCTCGAGCATATCAGGAGTCTAAGAGCCAGAACCATTCAGTTTTGGACCACACTTTGCGGGGACAACATGTCTGATATTTATGGAACAAAGTTTTCATTGGATTCAGCGTTTGGAGCACTTTTCCTTTGTAGAACTTGATTAAAAAAAAGGAACCAAATACAATGCTTTTTCATTAATCTAAACTGGAAGGAAACATTTGTTAATTATGAACAAAAAGTGAAACAAATCCTGACTGTCTACTACACTGGCGTGTCCAAAGCCATCTGTCACCACAAAGCGTCTCTGGTCAAGGCTCCCTCCCACGCATACTGTCAGGAGGGACTATTCTGTGCCCTCATTCTAACTGGAGAAGTCACCTATCTCATCAAGTACGACAGTGAAGATGGGAGTGAACTGCGCATGTGTGATCTATTTGCGGAGTCAAAACAGAGCTGCAAGTTTGTTCAATTTTACAATTTTTCCTCAACGTAAAAAGAATTTCCAAAAACGAAATATATCTCGAAAAATTCCTAAGTCGAGACTGGCGTAGACTCCATTGCTGGTCTAATTTTTAAACATACAGTCACCTTGCAACCGTTGTAACGCTACTTCTTTCAATACAGTGTAATTTGGATGAATCTTGAGATCTTGCAAGATTAAAGTCCCACTTCGACTTGAGCGGTGATCTCAAGAGGCCAGAAGAAATAGTGCAAGCACATTTTTTTTCGAATTAAAACGTCTTCTAAGTTAACCTTTGAGTTTTATTGTTTCGACCCCCACTTTAGTGGGGAGGGAGGAACTATAAACTCAAATGGGTTTTTTTGTTGAGACATTTCTGGCCGATCGATATATTCATCGTAGAGAGTTGTGATTGATATCATTAAAAAGCACGTACATCCTATAAACTGGACTTAAAAACATCTTTTCGAATTTTGTTTCTTACAGGGAGTTATCGAGGTTTAAAGTTTATGAATCTTCGACTGTTTTTATTCACATTTTCAGTAATTTATGCTAAAATTTAGCACACTTTTGAAAATATAGTTTCATATAGGTTAAAATTTTTATTTGTAGTGTTGTTGTTACCGTTAGAGATAAGAGAGTGTTGCTGAATTGTTTGATTGGAAATTTTTTGGCTAAAAATTGTGATAAAAATTTCAAAATTTAGACTTTTTTCATCAAAAACTGCACAAAATCTGCTTTTTTGGTCTAATTTGTTTGAGTTTGGCAAAAATGGAGACCAAAAAATTGCTGACACGATCTCATTAAACTCCAAAGAAAAGCTAGATGAAAATCGGCGGCCTCTATAATGGCTTCCGGAATTAAAATTTTGCTGTTTTTTGCGAATTTAACTCGATAATTATAAAAATTGCATCATTACTTTTTTACTATTTGATGTAATTCACTCAACAATTGGTCTAACTGGCAAACATTTGGAACACTGAGGCAGTTTGTTGGACGCGCGGCAAAATCAGCGATAGGTTTGTTAATATCATGGCTTCTTTTAATCAGAAATTTTTAACTTTTTTTGTTTCTGCCTTTTTTTTCAAAATTTATTGCTTTTGTTTATTACATTAAAAATTTTTCATACACGGCTCTTTTAAAGACATCTTCAATTGACGTAAAAAGAACACCACGTTTGGGTATTTTTTTCAGACAACCTAATTGTTTTTATGGCTTTGAAGAAGAGTTTTCGTAAACTTTAAACGAATTCTGGTTCTGCTTTCAATTGTTATTCTTTTTGCAGTCGGCTTGCTAAGCCTATCCATTCAAAGATTCAGTTAGCTTCTTATGAAACGTAATTGAACCTAAAAAATGCATTCGGTTGTTTTTTAAGGTCTCCTATGTCATTGAATGTTTTAAGGAAATTTCAGCGATTTCTGGAATTTGCCATTTTTTTTACTTTATTTTTGTCAATTTTTAGCTTATTCTCAGTAAATAGAGTTCGAATTTTTTTTCCAATAAAATACAAAACAATTTTCTGGCGGTTTGTTTCCAAAGAATGATTTCTTGGTTTTGGTACTACGAATTCTCATACAAAATTTTGTGATTTTTAAGCAAAATTGTCCATTTTGATGTTGTTTTTGTTTTTATAGTAAGTTGTCAAATTACATTACAACCTAACTGAACAAAAATTTTACAAATTTAGGTACTGAAAAAATTTCTTGTTTTCTTAAATTATGGTGTTAAGGGCTGCGACACCGTTCCCTTGAAGAATTTGTTAGAGTTTTTTTCTAATTTTTTCCCTGTATTTCTTGTTAGTTTTTGTCGTCACATGACAAATACTGGATAATTAGCGGTTTCAATGGCCAACTATTGTTGCATGAAAGAACCTAATAATTGGTATCTGTTTATAGCTTCAAAACAAAGTAAAAGTTTTCTTCACTTTATCCCTTTTTGTTCTGGTTTGCCTTTTTTGTATTTTAGACTGTTGAATCACTTTCGTAACTTAGCCTCTTTATTGGGAAATTTCTATTACTTTTTTGTACCTAAGATCATTTTTTGTGTTGGCTGAACGTTTTGAATGATGTCTTCAGGGCTCAGACAATTTTTTCCGTAGAAATTTGTGAAGTTTAGATATTTTTCAATTTTTTTGTTTCTTTTTGAAGTCATTTTTAGATAGTTTTTTTAAAAGAGTATATTATGATGTTCAAAGAGGACACAATTTTTTTTTATTTTTCTTGCGGTTAATATTTTATCAATTTAGTGGCTTCTACACTGTATTTTCGTAAACTTGTTTGTGATTTTTTTTGTTTCAGCATGTTTTTAAAGATATTCTATATTCTTATGACTTAGCCTCACTCATAACAGGCCGCAATTAGGTTTCAATGGAGTTGGAAAACAAACTGTCTACTTTTTTAGTCGAAAGCTTATGTAGACTAACAATTTTGAAAATGCTTGTTTTTTAAAAAAAGACAATGGATTGCTAGGATTTGCCAATCTTATTTCTGTGAACTTGTAACTTGGTATCTTTATGGGCAAGTCACATCCTTTGTCTGTTGAACTCCAATTTGCTTTTTATAACGGTCCTTTTCCTCAAATGTTCTTTTTTATTGGTACAACCAGTTTTCATAAAATATTCTTGATTTTTGCACGTTCGCCCGTTTTTGTAGGTTTTTGTTTTCTTTTCACAGTATCAAACCAACAGTCGGCTCTCCGGGGATTTGAAAAAACGCAATCAGAAGTTTTAGTTGTGTTTAGTGAATACTTTAATGTTTAAATGGCTGCGACATCGTTTTCGTGAAATTTTTTTTGCAATTTTTTTCTTTTTGCCTGTATTCGTTGTTCTCTTTGTAGTCGTATGACATATCCTGGATAATTATAGGTCTCATTGGCTATCCCTGCAGGTATGAAAGAATCTCTCTATAATTTTTTTCAATGCATATTTTTTTATCAGTTTGACATTAATTGTTTTTGGACAAACAACGTTTTGTTAAACTTGGCCCCTTTTGCTCATCTCTTGTCGGCTTGTTACCAAGTCGAATTGAGGAAAAGTCCCACGTTTTTTTCTCATCTTTCATTTGGTAGTTTGTTGAACGATATGTTGATATGTTAAAATGAGGGGGGTCGGAACTTTATAAGCAAACGCACATTACCGAGCCTCCTTGTTAGTTAATTTAGTTTTGCTTATCCTATGAAAAATGCGTAGAGCAGTGATTTTCCTCACGAACACTAATTATTTCTCGCGATAATCTTGAAGCTGTAACAAGTTTAATTGTTTTTTTGTTCTGCTGAGCAGTGAGTTGGTGACCCGAGTGACAGACGGGGCGGGTGGACAGTGTCCCAATGTGAACAACCCCTGCCACTCAAGCGAGGAATGTGACAGCAGGATTCTGGGTGCTTTCAGGTGCCATTGTGACCCATTTGTACCCCCTCTAGTAGATGTTGGAGATGCCTGTGTTAATGGCAAGTTGGAAATTTTTCCTTAATATTCCTGATCGCTGATTTCCAGCGCAAAATTTCCCAGGTGCCGAAATAGCAAAACCCTAGTTGAGAAGACCGAACAAAAACGACTCAAGAAATGTTCGGTATGTTCGGTTTTCTACCTAAGAAATGCTCGGCATTTTCGGTTTGTTCGGTATGTTCGGTTTCAAATGTAAGAAGTTGTCGGTATGTTCGTTCTGGATAACGTAAGAAAGCTTCGGTATGTTCGGTTTTGCAAGATTCGGTATGTTCGGTTTACTCAGATTAGGTAAATTCGGTTTCAAACGTAAGAAATTGTTTTTGTAATGTTTATAATACCGAACAAAAACGACGATACCGACCAAAAAACCGTAAGGGCTTTCGAAGTTTTTGGCTAGAAAAAGCTAGAAACCCAAATTTCTCAACTAGGGAATTGAACAAAATTTTCTTCACTTCCCAACTGGAAAAAGAAGTGCCAGAAATTGCCGGAGTTTTTTTTTGATAATTTGGTGGTTTGGTGGGCAATTAAATTGCCTGAAATGATCAGATATGAACAAAGAGATCAGTTTCTTTTTGTATCAAAAGCAGTTTCATACCTTCGCATAACAACCGCAACTTAGAATACAACAACCAGGAGCACTGAAGCAAGTTTGTTAAAGCGATATCCTGACTCAGAGATCATGTCATTTGCAAACAAAATTTCTGACAGGTTACTTAGTGTTATATTTTCACAAAACTGTAAAACTAGAATCACTTTGAAAAAATTTAATGTCGAGCAATTGCCTTAAAATTGCGTCTTCAAGGGATTCATTATGTTTATGGACAAGAGTAAGAAGAGTAAAGACAAAATCATAGTATTAAATGGTAGATTATGTTTGATAATTTATACTTAATATATTCATGTGTTTCAAAAACAAACACCAGTGATGTTAAGACCGGTCTGCTTCTGTTTACCCCCCGAAAATAACCAAAATTTACCTGAATAAGGCTCTTTGCAATTCGTTGAAAAAAGAAATAACCACTGATTGAAGTAAAGAAATAATTAAATTAGAACAAATCTGAAAATATGAATTCAACGTCTATTCTTTCCCCAAACCAAACTTCAAACGCTAAGATTCATCACGAAAAAAATATTTCCGATTATCCAGCTTGATTGACTCTTTTTTATTATTATTTTATTATAATAAAATTTAAATAATGCGTTAGGAATTCTCCAATCATTCAGACAAAAACATACAACTTATGGACAGAAAAAAACGCCGAGAATTTAAACTAAGCCACTGAGTGCTGATTATCAGCGAAAAGCTCACTCTCTGATTTCTCCGCGCTCAATTTTAGGCATAAATCATAACAGTGGAAGACCACTGATCAGAAAAAGATACAAAAAGGTCAGGGAATTTCAAAAAAAAATTGCTTGCCCGATATTTAAGTTTTTAATTTATGGCCAACTTCTAATAATGAGCAAAATATATGAGACAAATAAAAAATTTAACTGAAAAAAGAAAGTTTTCATTTTCTATAAAATTAGTTATGTTAAATTTAACCATACGAATCAGTTCATGTTCATTGAACTGATAATCGAAAAACCAAAACAGATATTTATCAGAAAGACTGGCTCAAAAGAAAATAAAGCAAATGACAAAAAATGTAACTTTCGTGAAACTCAGAAAGGTCTTGAAATAAGTGATGTCAAAAATACATCAAACACGGTAGCCTATATTAAAAAAAACATGTAAATGCATAGTAAAACCTTTAACAGTTAACACTTTAACTTCATGGTATTTGTATCTTAATCAGTAATTTCAGCTACTAAAACAAACCACTAAGCCCGTACGACTGGTTTAGAACTCTAATGCATCCTGTTTTTTTTTAAATAAAATAATAAAAAAGGAGCACGGCCAAAAGCATAATTGAACTCAAAATGTTTTGTTGAATTTTAAAGCAAACCGAAAAACAGATAGAGTAAAAAAAATTAACAAAGTGTTGTCTGCAAAATACTTTAAACTTGAGCAATGGCTCCAGAGAAAATCCACTAGTTCTTGTCGTTAATGAGAACTTGTGCAACAACCACAAAAAGAGAAACAAGAAAAGTTAAAACTAGAGTAGCTAAAAAAAAAGTTGTAGCCAAAAAAGACATAAACTATTGACTGAAATTCCTACATCACATCAAGGATACCCTATAAAAAATCCAGTGTACTCACCAATAAAAACAAAACTGATGGAAGCAATTCTGAAATACAAACAATATCACAAATAAGATTTCTAAAATTCACAACATTTCCTAAACAATAAGATTTGAAAATCCAAACTACCGACTGGAAATGCTAGAAAAATGAGTTACGTCCCTTCTGAGTGCGCAAATTTCCTCCCACTAGTCGAATTTAGAAACTAGAAATCAAACAGAACAAAAACAATCGGAAAAATTCAAAGGGTCACCAAAACTTCACAATGTATCATGCAAATCTACTGACTCAAAGTTGTTAAGAAGGTTAGCGAATCCTTTTAATAACTTTGACTAAGTAGATTTGCTTGATACATTAGGATCGTAAAGTTTGAGTGACCGTTTGAAGTCCTCCAATTGTTTTTGTTCTGTTTGATTTCTTACTTTGATCGATGCGAACAGCAGCGTATATGCACCATTTAAAAAAGTATTTTAGCTAATAGAGCTGTTTAGAAAAAAAGAAAATGAACATCGAAAACAGTTTTAAGATTAAAAGGTGGAGCAAATGTGTCTCTGATGCCGAACTTTTTTCTCCTAAAAGTTTTCTCTTCACTGTTAAAGCAGTCTGGCAATTTTTTCGGGTTTTGTACCTATAATCTGTATCAATTATGTTGTGCTTTATACTACTCTAGTGTTACAGGAGCTGATTTTTCAGAAGGAGCTTTCTTGTATGTTAAAGAGTTGCAAAAATATGAATTTTCAAAGAAAATGGCTTCCCGTCATAATACAAACATTTGATTGTCAAAACTTAAATTGAGCTAATAAGAGCCGCCCAAATGGGTCTCAATGTTGTCATTAGTATTTAAAAATTGATCAGAAAATTTTCCTAATTGGGAAAAAATCTAAATTTTGTCAAAATTTAATCGAAGTTCATATTTTGTAAATTCCGAATGTTCGCAAAAAACTTAATTATTTCTTCACGAAAAAGTAGTTGAAATTTGTTCTTGTCTTTTAGAACTTAGCATTTCTACGCTAATTAGATTTGCTCCCCTCAATAAGTTGTGATTGCAATAAAATTTTTGAAAAAAATCCGAAAACTTAGAAAAAAACAGTGACTTGTTTATAAGAAATGCTGCAAATTTAATCAAAACAAAAACTTGCTTATAGGTTTTGAAGCTTTGCTTTACTCCCTGAGAAATGGCAAACGAAATAGCAAACATCGCAGGTAATCAGAATTAAAAAAAAAACAAAGACTTATCGTTTTCATCATTTTATTTAACTTGTTTTTGCTGTTGATAGGTTGTTGCCTATTGCTGCACTTTTAATTGTAGTGAGACCAAAACAAATTTCTGAAAGGTTAGCTCAGCACATTAGCAAAAACATGGTCATTTGCTATCAAAATATCCAATTTTTGTAAACTAAAAATAAATCCGAAACTGCATATTTTTCGGCTATTATTTTCAGAGATTGGAAAATGGATTCAAATTAGGTTTCTACCATGTTTTTAAAGAGCAAACTTTAAAATTTATTGATGAGTTAAGTCAAAAACTTTTGTTACGTATGCTGCATTTTTGGCGATGAGAACGTTTTTGACAATCATGTGCATAAAGTGCTCGATTAACATCCCAGGTCGTTTCTTGTTCAAAAAAGTCCTGTCAATAAAAATTCCATCAACACCATTTGTGCTCATTTAAATACATAGTCAACCCGAAATTGCCTATGAACCAGATTTGTGGTCGTTCAAAGTTTTAGTGTGTTTGTTCAAAAGTCCATATAAAAAGGCCAATCCAGACCACAATCGGATTCCAGACCTCAGCTCGTTCATTTTTTAATTAAGGAAACATGGAGAACATGCTTCTACGTTCAAATACTCAAAGTTTTTTAAAGCACTGGGCCAGACTCTCTTCAAATAGAATTCAAATTCTTTTATGAACCTTGCAGTTTTAATTTCTTACAATGTCGCCTAGAGTTTGCTTTTCAGGTAGCATCTGGCAAGGCGTGGGTATTACAATCGGAGGAATCCACAGGTCTGTCTTCTCTCGATTCCCATTCAGGGCTGTACACTTGGCTCCCACAGTCATGGCATACCCAGAGGTAACCACAGATAGCTCTCAGTTCCATAGAATATAAAAGAATAAGAAAATAAAAGAAAAAAAAAGAATTCCATAGAAATTTTTTCCATTCTGTTCACCCTTTAATCTAGTTCTATCTAGAAACCACCGATCTCGAGCATCTTTTACATTTCGTGATGACAGATATTGTCACACTTTTCAGGCAATCACGTGTTGAGAAAAAGCAACAAAATCGACGCAAGAAACGTCGTTTTTGGTCGGTTTTTGTCGGATTCATCTTTTTTTGCACGAACTGTCGGTTATTGTTGCTTTTCAAGCTTTCGTCCATAATTTTTGTAACCATTGGAGGTTATCTTCTTTTTGTCAATGTCCGGGTCGAGGCCGAATGGTTAACTTGTAAGATCTTGCAAGTTTCTGGCAGAATCTTACAAGGCGATGCATCGCCTTGCAAGCTTTTCCTCCAAAATTTTGCAAGTTCTTACAAGTCAACCATTCAACTTACAAGGCTATTGAAAGGTAATTATCGGACTTATGGGGTTCCTAAAAATTAAAAATTTGACTAAAATTATACGTTCTTTCTTATAAGTTCTTAGAATATATTCATTCAAGTTCTTAGAATATAAGTAGTTACAGCTAACAATTCTGCCTATATTGTAGCAAAAACCAATAAAACCTTGCAAGATCTGAATGCAAACGGATGTTTAAAATACAAGATCGGGAAAACTGCGATTGGAATTATGAATTAAAAAATGGCATGAAAAATGAAAGATCATTGTATTATTTTGAGAAAATGCTGACATATGAATTATAAACTTCAATCAAAGCAATAAAAGGTAAAAAGGTTAATAATTTTGGGAACAATTTATGAAAAGTAACCGTGAAGAAGCTAATTGACATCTGCTGTTTATGAATTGAATCCCAAAAGGACCTCCAGAGCTGATAAAATTGACCACTAACCATTTGGTCAACTTAGGTCGGATTGTATTTTACTATTCAAACTGAACAACTAACTCCCACGCGCTTTCACGGTAAATGACCGAGTTTTAAATTGGATTAGCCAATAAGAGTAGAGATCAACCGGAACGAATTCACGAGAAGCTTACAAGTTTGCCATTCGACTTGCAAGCTCTTACAATTTAACCATTCGAATTGCAAATTCTCACAAGTTAATCATCTTTTTCATGAAACTTGCAAATTCTTACAAGTTAGCCATCTTTTGCACGGAATTTGCAAGTTCTTACAAGTTAACCATCTTTTGCACGGAATTTGCAAGTTCTTACAAGTTAGCCATACGGTCTCGACCCGGGTGTCGGTTTTGCACAGGGGAGCATTTGGAAGTGGCTCGTGTTATAAGCATAGAGAATTTTAAATTAAATTTAAAACTTTGATGAATCATTCGAAAGTTATTACTAGCTAGGACTAGTAAAGACATAAAAATAACAGACTCATCAACAGACTGCATACTTAGGAGCAAAAAACCCCCCGACATATTTTGAAATCTGATAACATCAGGTTCATAGCTGGTAGTGCTCTCAGATAACATTCTGGGTATAATGAACTATCTGTTTTGACATAGGCCAGAGAGTATTGCCAGTCGATTGGGGGAGTGTTGCCCAACTATTTCACGTATGAAGTGGAGCGACTCATCAACACCATCTCACCCTCACTCCTGTAAGACCACTACTCAGAATTTCAATTTGATCTTAGATGTCTCTGATGCTGGAAAATGAGATAATTATGATGTAATGTACGCCCAATATTACGTCTTATCTATTTAAGTTCTCGCTCTTCGATAAAGCTCTCAAAATGTATATAAGTTTTTTGAATATTTTCCTTTGTGATAGCACCTTAAATTTAACTAAAAGTGTTTTTCAGGAACTCAAAAGCCAAAATTCTTTTTATTCGAACACGCATTGATTTTTCTGTAAAGAAGAAAAATTATTGTTTTAAAGATTTTATAACTTTTCTGGAGGGAGGAGGAGGAGTTTTTAACCCGGATTGGCCACCATACATCGATCTTAGATACCATATCAATGTCATATATGGAGTGTATGGCTTCTTAGATACCATATCCAAGACCATGCAAAAATTTAAAAGTACTCTAAAACGAAGTGTTTTGGCTTGCTATACAAAGCTCTAGAGGCATTATTGCATTTGGATACGGCATTAAATTTTTATTTTCAATGGTTTCTTAGATAACATATCCAAGACCATAGACTTTTATGGCCCATACAAGATCATAAACCTTTTTTCGTGGAGTTGATTACCAGATCGATTCTGAAAAGTAATTAAATTGTGCATGGGCTCTTCTCTTCTCAGCCTGTAGAGCGCTCTTACAAACTAATCTACATCTATAATGCCTCATCTCATCTTCACTAAATATTTCTTTTGTGTTCTGTTAAACCAAATGGTTTTATGAAACAGAAAATTGTTGTCAAAATATGCCAACATTTGCGTGGATGAATTTGAAGGCGCTCTCCGCTTGAAATCTGAGCCTATTCAACAGGACTCAATGCACTGAATTTCAATGATTAGAGGTAAGCTAGTTAGATTGTTCCTGCAGGTTTTGTTACTTTTTAGCCAAACTGGCATGTATTGGCTGGCATTCCGTGATGACGAGAACAACGTGTGGATTGATCAGTTGACTGGGAAAGTGGTCACGCTATCCAACTGGGGTCCGAATGATCCAAATGGTTTTGAGGATGAGAACTGTGTGGCGTACCTAACAAGCAACAACCCACTTGAGTCCAGAAACAAAATTGCCGACGTGGCAGAATATTCCACGATTGACACCATATGTTATCTTATATAAAAAACCATTGAACCTCTCGGACTTAAGTCTCAGAGCGATTCAGCGCTGAACTAACACATTCAAAGAATAAAAACTTAATGCAGTTCTGAAACATCGCATCGCATGATTATTTCAAATTCCTTCAGGTGCAGTTTCTCTTCATTATGATTATATCGAGATTAAAGAATTCCCCCGGCCTAAAATTATCCTGTAGAGTCCTGAAAATTACTCATACCACAAAATTAGGTCTGAGCAGAATAATTTCATACTTTTGTAACTACTGTAGTGACATACATGCTATTTATACGTCAGCTAGTTTCTAGGCAATTACCACAAAGCCCATTTAGCTTAGTTGTTACGACTTGCTGATCAAATTAACTGTAAAAAGTACCCACGCGGAAGTTTGAATTGCATAGATAGCAAACCTTGTTGGCGGGAGTTAAGCTGAACATATGTTTCAAGCAGTATATTTTAATCAAAAATGAAGACTAGCCAGTGTAAAATTGGGGCATGAACAAGAGTACTAGCCTTCTTAAAAAACAGAATGTCTCTATAATGAATCAGCGCTGACTTTCTCTGCCACCAAAATCCGGGCTTGTTTTCCCTTTTCATAGGTAATATGAAGAAGAAAAAGTTTTCAACCGTATTTTAATGTGGCAATTTTTTTTTCAAGGACGAAGCATGTTAACTCAAATGCATCATCGGTTGTTTATAATGGTTTGCATCGGTCTGCCCTTTTAAAATTTTTAGGATCAAATTGTAAGCTCTTTGAGATGCTTTCAGGACAAGTTAAAATTAGAGCTGGAAACTGTGTATAAATATATCTTTTAACAAAAATATTGTTGAGATATAACAACCCAGTTGATATTTACACATTTGAGGGACTCCAACCTATTCCAGAAATAACAGTTGGAGGTGTTGTAATTTTCTTACGAGAAATTATCAACTTCGAAAAAGTAAATTATGCCAACGATATTGATATAGAACATTTACTAACTAAAATTTTGACAAAAACGCAGGACAAGCTACTCCAAAATGTTTTGTACCAACCCTCAATTAAGTTCTTTTAAACTTCTTTTGAAATTCTCTATTTTGTAGGAAGGTTTAATATTGTATGATGACATCCATATAATTATCGCAGACGGAAAAAACAATCGACTGTAGAAATCTTTTAATATCAAATGGTGTTAAAATTTTCAACTCGGATTACACGCGTGAAAGTTATCATTTGAAAACTTGTATTCATCCCTTAAAAAGCAATTAAAAACCTGGAAATCGAAACAAGTAAAGCACTGTTTTTGGACTCTTTTGCTTTAATTTGGACCCACCATTATCAAAATAGATTTTAATGATGCAAAAAATATTTTTCATCAGGAAATCTTGACAAAATTAGGCATGGAAAATCTTGAATTGTTTTTTGCTAAACATATACTAAAACTTTAATTTTTGTAAAAGATATTACAAACAATTCTTGTCTTCTAGAAATGTTATTGTCCTGTGTAGACCTTAGTTCAAATGAAAACGATCGTGTTTAGCGAAAAACTTGTTTAGCAAAAACATCGATTTTGGATAACAAACTCGATAAAAAACAAAACATAGTTATTTGCCGGAGAGATGGAATTTTGAAAACAACAAGCAAGACGAATATAGCTTAAGATTGCATACAAAGAAATCTTGTTACTACATGTATAATAAACAAGATGAATTTTAGAATTTAATAGTTATTTTATTATGAATGGAAAAATGTTATGTTCAGATCAGCAAAGCGCGGAAAAACAAGGCAAAATTAAAATTTTTGAGAAAACCATGTTTTTGTTACAATTTATGATGTAATCAGCTCTCTAATCAAATTATATCAAATCAAGAGGTCATGAAGGCATAAGCAACAAAGTTTTAAGGTGATGAATTTCAGCTGTTATCCATCTTTTGACTACGGTTTTTAAAAGTTGTATGAGAATGGGAAGTTTTCACAATCATTTGAAAACGACAAGAGCTAAACCATTATTCAAAAAAAAAGCGATAGAGGAAAAACTGAAAGTTTTTGTTCAATTAGTTTATTAACAACATGTAAAAAAATTCAAAGATAATTTTCGGAAAGATGGAGATCTACTCATCAACCATTAAGAAGGTTTTCGAATCAACACATGTGTTTTCTTGCAATATGCAAAATTATTGTTTACTTGAATGGTGAAACGTATTGTACTTAATGAAAAACAACCTAAAAAGTTGATCGTGTTTTGATCACCTAAAAAAGTTGATCGCCATTGATGTTTAGATACTACTAAAAAATTTGTTCTCCTCCATTTGTTTAGGAAAAAAATGGACCCAAGTAAATTTTATTTGACAAGGCAATAAGCTTATATAGAAGTAGCTGATAAAATGTTCAGAGAAAAACAGGTTTTTATGTAGAGTTCACAGGGATCATATTTAGAACCATTTTTTCCTAATTTATGTTAATGATCTACCAAATGAAATACAATTCTCAAAAAAGGCCTGTTTTTAGATGAGACAATAAAAGCAAGCATTGGAAAAACTGTGTAAAAATTATCAAATCAGATTTATCTGCATTTGCAAATTGTTTCAAAAACAACAAATTAACTGTCAATCCTTCAAAACGCGATACTTTGAAAAGAAGAAATAAATGTTTGGGGGTCTTTGAACAACTTGCCTGTTAGCAACCAGTGCACAATTTACTAAAACAAGGAAATCACGTCACAAATGGAATACCTAAAAATCTGAGCAATATTCAAACATTAATCTTCAAGGACATTTCAAGGTACATAATTAAACACTTAATACAATTCCTATTTGTTCTGGGGAAAAAATTATGGCATATTGGTTTATGGACGAGCACCAAATTACTCCCAAAAACTGAAATCATCACAAAAACGACCCTCAGTGCAATTTTTTTCCAAAAGATTTGATGAAATATCAAACATTGCAAAAATTATTAGCTAAGCTCAGCTGTCAAATTTTGTTGTTAGGGTTGTTCAAGGAAAAAACCATGACACTAGATGAAAACCAAAAATAGACTAACAACTACAATATTACAAAAGCAATCATTAAAAATCACTAATGCTATTGCATCATTGGTGCATACAGAAAAAGATTTGATAATTATCATTGAGGTTGATGACAGAGGGTTAAAAATACTTCAACGAAATAAAAAAACCTTTTTATTGTTGATATTCAATTTCCAAAAAAAACAGGTTTAACGAAAAGGGCTTGAATAAATGAGATCAATGGCCGCTT